>NC_065555.1:29140835-29442648 GCF_022605725.1 Anthonomus grandis grandis
TAATAAATCTGCCTAATGTAACACGATTCAGTTCAAACCAATCTGCCGCAGACCTTACGGATGCTCCATTTTCAATAACCTCCCTATACGCATTTTCGTAAACCAAGTTGGATTTGGTACCTTTATTTGTTTTCCTGACCCTTTCACGTGGCATTCTATAACAAAATAATAGCCCTTAGAGAGTTTGTTACAATCAGTTAATCAGTTTACGCAAAAATAATACCAAAAGCCTTCTATAAATTATGTTTCAACCGTCCCCGTAAAATTATTTACATCTTGTTTCAATTGTCCCATTCAGGTTTTTTTTTGGAAAAATATTATTTTTCTTTAAACTCTTTAATAGTTAGTAACAAGTTTAGGCTGCTAAACCTAAGCAAAAACGAAAAAAAATTATTAAAAACAAAAAAGTGGTGTACTTACACTCAAATTTCTTGTTTCCACACTTTTTAGATGAAACGTAAAAATTACTTTGTTGACATAAAATAAGAGATCCGAGCGCAAACACACCCACTCTGCTCAACTGCTAGTTTCACACTGTCGAGCAGAAATGTGGAATTAGTCAAACCTTGTGAGGCTGCGTACACGAGTTTTTACCTTCGCGTCTAAAAAAATGGCAACTGTTTCAACCGTCCCCTGTTTCAATTGTCGCCGGTCTCCCCTACATATGAAATCATGGATTCAAAATTTTAGTTGACAAGGATCGGTTTTAGCCCTGGCCTTCAAAATTCTGCGATGGGCTAGCTGCCTTATATGCCTGCAAACATCCCACAACATAGATAATATTATATTTTCCGGGTGTAATTCCAAATAAACCATTCCTGTCTATCACTTTATGAACGATTTTTTTAAAGTCATCTGACAAATAATTGCATAGCAGAAAAATTTTGAAAACGTGTTTTGCGCCATGAATGCATGAAGGTTCGTTTTAATGAAAAACCACATAGGCTCATACACTTTAATTATGAATGTTACTAATGTAATTAAATTTTGAGTTGGATTTGCGGTGCTAACATATAAACGTAACAGTCTGTTCGCAGTAGTCAATCATCGGGAATGGACTAGTCGGCCTGGTTCACGTTTTGAGAGAGCTTCGGAGCAGTAGCCGTTTTTAATAGCTAAATATAATTCGTGAAGGTATTTTTGATCCTTACTTAATTCGAAGTTACTATCAATACACGTTATTTTAGTTAATTCTAAGATTGGTAGCGTTTCGCAAATGATTAACAGCTTTTCAATAGCCCTACGAAATGCTCAAGGTCCAGTTGTTTCCCGTCGAGGTATTGAAGTAAATGCCGCAGAGGACGCTCATTCGCATGCAACTGGCAGATAAACCATTGCAGGGGTCGCTTAATGCTTCTTTCCAGTAATGAAATAATTCCTCCTTTTGTTCCTACAATAGTGTTTGTTCCGTCGCAACCAACCACTTCTAAACTATCCAACGAAATTACACGGTTATTTAAAAATTCGGTTAAAGAATTCAAAATGCTCTTGGCAGTTCCAGAAACAGTTGGAGACATATGGCCAATATAGTTTAAACCGGGTTCTTATAACAAAGTCATATGGGGTCCGGTAAAGTTAAAGGGACGTCTAATAACCAATTTTTTTTGAAAATTTTTACAAAGAATGTTGAGGGTGGTCAATATATTGATAAAAAAGTGAGGATGATTGGAAAAAATACAAGATTTGGAAATTATGAAGCTTTTTCTACATACGTTAAATACGTAATTATTGCCAGCTTGCACAAGGTTTTTTAGCTCTTGATTTTGCTATAGTTAAAAAATATATATATTGGGGCAATTTTGGAACTTTTTGGGGGCTATTATTGTAAATTTATATAATTTTTTATCGCTCTGTACCCCTTTTAATTACATATTTTGTAATTTACACAGAAGAAATATAAAACAACAACCTTATTGACAAAAATGGCAGTGGCTTCACCATGTCCCCAGTAGTATTTTTTGGTTTTGTCTGGAACACTTTTTAGTTGGATGGGTTGGCTGTGGACTCAATTTTAGATAATAAAGGCATAATATAGTTAAGTCAAGCTTATCAGGCGTACCAATTTTCAGAAATAAAAAATTTCGCTCCACCCTAATGTCCAGTTTTAAAACATGGGGATATTGAAAACCATTAAAGATACAGGGTCGACCAAATGGGAAAAAAGTTGCGCACTCAAATGCCTCTAAATAATCTGTCATCTACTTCTTTGAACTCGGAATAGCAACAGAGGGAAGAAAGTTAACAAGTGCATTTAATAAGATCCTTTATATTTTTTATTATAAAAGATACAATATCAAAGTTTTCAGGGTGGGGGTTGGGTTGGTGATCATAAGTTTGAAAATAGAGCACAAGTACAAAATATAAAAATATATAAGTCCAAAACACCATCAAAAATATACGATACAGGAAAACGTCATTGGTTTCAGTTACACTCTGTTATACAACATGCCCAAAATCAGGAGAACCAGTACAGGGATCTCCGCAAACATGAGTTAGATATAAAGTTGGTTAAATGGAAAGAATTTTGCGGTTTTGGGTGCCCAATAACATCCGAATTCAATCACGAGTTGTTGTGTTACAATCATCTAGTGATTCAATCATGTTTTAGACCTTTTTTTAAGCTTTATTAAATATCTTCGATGCCTCAGAAGAAAGTAGGCTTTGGAAACAAAATGGTCATCATAGACAAGCTTTTCCATGTTTTCGTGTCAAAAATATTTAAAAAAATCAATGTAAGGCCTACTTAATACAACTAATGCTGGCTAATAAATCCAGTCAACAACGTTAAGAAACAATAACAATACATAACATGAGTACAAACAATAACAATAAATAACCAAAAAACAAGGTAACAAAAAAGAAAAAAAATAATAGGATCTACGTCGATAGCAGATGTTCAAAAAGATTTCCTTTATTTTCTAAGCATAAATAGCATTTCCTTATTGTGGATACCAACACATTATTAGGCATCATTGGTGTTATATTCTCAAAAGCTTCGAACACCAATTTTTCACCATTTCAAAATTGTTATTGTAATTTTCAATACAGCTACCCCCAAAGAAATAAATAAAAAAGAGAGCAATGTCGGGGGAACGTCGAACGAATGTCGAGTGCCACAGTGTTTTGTACAAGGGACAAAATTCAAAATTTACAGTACAGATTTTTTAAGTTTTATAGCGCTACGTTTAGGGAAATCCCTATAAAGGACGATAAAAGTATTTATAATTTTTTTAATTTATACATTATTGGGAAAAAGAAATCGCATTTCAAAATTGGTTGTTGCCAATAATGTGCTATTTACAAAAATTAAGTAAAGGCCAAAATTAATGGTTTGGACATTTTAAATAGGCGTGTAAAAGATTTAAGTCATAAAATGCAATGAAAACTATTTTTCCGTGATTACTTGTAGTATAAAACAAAAGGTAGCAAATATGGTATCATTGTTTTTAGAATATTATTTTCTATCGAAATACGTAATAAAATACCAAGTGTCCCGTTTAAAATAAGAAAGTTAGTGTCACTTCCTGTTAAACCGGAAGTGGTGGAAAACCATAGAAAATGTCAGAAGATGCTCTTATAACTTCTATTCGATTCGATTAATTCTATCGATATATCAAATTTCACTTGTTTATCTTAAAAAGTTAAAAAGTTATTAAGTGTTCCCTTTTTTCTGTGTCACCCGGTATATATATAAGAAAGAAAGAAAGAAAGAAAATGTGCTATATTACGTAAGAATAATCTTGTGTACAAGCATCCTACAAGCTAAAAAAACAAAACACAAATACAATTTCAAAAATTGACAAAACAATTAACAAAATTAAACACAAGAAGACAAAACTTTTTGAACATACTTAAATTAAAGATAACTAAATAAAACAATCAATTACTAAATAAAGGTAAACTTGTTGACAAAACTAGAGAAGAAAAAAGGAAAAAAAGAAAACTTTCCAACATGTCCAAGGTTAAAACCTATCATTAAAAAAGTCATCCAGGTTATAATATGCCTTAGCCAATAAAAGCGACTTTAATTCTCTCTTAAATTTCTTAACATCCGATATATGTCTAACACGCAGAGGAACATGATTGTAAATTTTTTTACTTATGTAAATTAATGAGTTTTTGGTAAGGGAAGACGTAGGAATAGGTAGGGGAACATCATTTACACGACGAGTCAAATGGCCAGTGTCAGAGGGTAGTTTGGGAATTTTATGAATAAGAGAAGCTGTTTCTAAGATAAAGAGTGAAAAAAGAGTTAGGATTTTTTCAGAAATGAAGAGGGGTTTGCAAGAATCTCTTAACTTAGCAGAACACAGGTATCTAACTGCTTTTTTTTGAATAACAAAGATAATGTTAAGTAGCCCCTTATTGGTTAAACCCCAAAAAGGTAAGCTATACCGAATATGAGATTCAATAAGTGAAAAGTACACTGAACGTGCAACCACCCTTCCCAGCTCTTGTTTTGCCATTCTCACTGCGAAACATCCAGAAGATAATTTCCCAGCTAAATGTAAAATATGATCTTCAAACCGAAGGCGACCATCAATGGTAATTCCTAGGAACTTGCAGCACTCTTTATTCTGCAAGAGGGAATTTTCGTCACACATCAGACCCTGAACATCGCACTTAAACCCCATAATAGACGTCTTTCTTACATTAAACACGAGCCTGTTGGAAGCACACCACCCTGATAAAATCTGAAGGTCTTCAAGGATACAAGTCTTAATATAGTCAGAATTTTTATGGCTCCATAGTATGGTGGTATCATCAGCAAACTGAACCACCTTGCCCTGCAGTTTCAATGAACTCAAGTCATCCACATACAGTAAAAATAACAGTGGTCCCAACACTGAACCCTGGGGAACGCCGCATTTTAGGGATCTAGAAGCAGACAAACGCCCAGACACTGAAACCTTCTGAGTACGATTTGATAGATAGGACTCAAGCCATCGCAATGCTACGCCTCTAAAACCATATTTATCGAGCTTAGATAACAGTATTCCATGATCCACACAGTCAAATGCTTTGGATAGATCACAAAACACTGCCGCCGATGACTCTCCAGAATTCAAGGACACATAGACGCTCTCCAAAAAGCTAAAAACAGCATCCTGAGTCCCTTTACCGGCTTGAAATCCAAACTGATTTGCAGACAAAATGCCATTATGATGTAAAAAGGACAAAATTCTGCTTTTGGCAAGTTTTTCAACTATCTTAGAGAGGGTAGACAAAATAGAAATGGGACGGAAATTACAAGGCTGATCCAAATCTCCACCCTTATGAAGAGGGATAACCACTGCCTCTTTTAAACATGAAGGAAAAATGCCATTATGTAAAGAATTGTTTATGGCAGAAACTAAAGCATTTAAGGCTGAATCAGGCAAAAAGAGTAACAACCTCGAAGATATCCCATCAGCTCCAGATGATTTATGGTTCTTTAGGCGTTTGATTTCATTTTTTACTTCGGTAAGTTCGACAGGATGAAAGAAAAATGAATGCTCAACCGACACTTGTTGAAGATAGTGTAAGGGATCAATGTTACTACGAATGCCCTTGAGCAAGATATTAGGTTATATATCACAATAATAGTCGTTTAAAATGTCAGGTCTTAACTCCGGTTCCGATACTTTTCTATGGCAATGTCTAAAATCATTAATAATCGACCAACACTCTCTTTGCCTATTTGATGACATATTTAAGCGATCCCTATAATAATTAGATTTTGCTGCTTTAATTGTCTTTCTGTACATGTATATTATTTAGAAATTACATAAAAAGCCTTACATAAAAAAACCTTTTGTCCATAAACATTATATTTAACAGTCATAAAAAGCGTAATAAACCTTGCTTATAATAAATAAAAATGCTTATAATATGCAATGTTTTTTTTGCTCGAGTCTAAAAGGAAGTACGAAGTACTCAGTTATAATGAAATTTAGCTGTATTTAAATTTGGTTTCCGAGAGATACGGAGATTCCTTAGATAGCACGACATATTGTAGTTGTCATGTTTTTTCTTTGGTTCACTGATAACACAATTAATAAATAAATAAAATACGGACAATCTTTTTGTATACCGGCGATATCTAAGAATCATCCTTTTAGCCATTTGGTTTAATTGTTATAATAAGGTTGAAGTAGGATGTACTTAAATTCTGTGTATCTTGCTTTTTATTAACGCTTTTATTGTGTTTTTTATTGTTGAATATCTGAAATTATTCTTATAATTCTCTATCTTTCTTATAATTTGATTGTTTATTCAAGATTTTTACATTTTGAAAATTGAATTGGGGTACTTTTGTTCTGCAAGAGCCATCTTATTTTTTGAAGTTAAAATATTTACTGGTCTGACACTTTTTTATGTTCTGTAATTCTGGTTTTTATGTATCTCCCGATTTGTCCAATTTAAACTACTGCACAGTCTTATCAGGGAATTTTATAAACTACCCCACTCACTAGTTCTTTAAGAATAGGTGTTTTTTTGTGAAATGTACAATTGTTTTACGGTACTTTCACATTTAAAAGCTATCGTAAACTTTTCATTATTGAGTGTATGAATTTGTTTTTATGTTGTTAATGGCTTTTATCGTTTAGCTTGTGTTGGTGGTTTGTATTTTAAAATGTTGTTGATTAATTTTATCGGATACCCGTTTTTGAAAGTAATGTTTTTATGTGTTTAATGTTTTTTATGTGACAGTTCTAAGGCTCTATGTTTTAGGTTTTTTATTATGTTAGTTTTTTGTTTAAAAACATGCATAGACTGGAAGTTGAAAAGACATTCAGAAAAGGTGGGTTTGTAATACCAGCCCGTTTTAATGTTGTTTTAATGCTCTTATTAGTAATACATCCAAAAATGATATCTTATTATTTTTTCTATTTCAGTGGTGTAAATTGTAATTTAGGATGAAAAGAGTTAAAAATTTGAAAAACAGTTTGAATTTAATTAGTTGGGACACAAGTAATGATATCGTCCATATATCTTTTGAAGAAGGGAGCCTTAAAAGGTAGTTGTGACAAGCATTTATTCTGTAGTTTCAACATGAATATATCTGCATGAATATATCTGCCGGTTATAATGAGATCTTATTGCTCTTAATCTTTATTATTACAAATACTAATAAGTAACAGGTTTGGTTGCTTAAAACTAAATGAACAAAAGTATCCTTAAAATCTAACAATCCCCATTACCAATTTCTATGATTAAGCACAAGCAGTTATTTGGGAAAATGTACCGGAAAATTCGACACTATTAATGACGCAAAATAGTATGATTTAAGGGACGGTGTTATGATGTTATGTACAAGCCGTTACGGATGACATTCGTGAAGCAAAGCCGAAAAACTCAACACCAATCAAGCGAAGCAATCTCAATCAATCGATCAACATTTACCCCTGCTCTGTTAATATACGGATAGTAATTATATTCTCACGGACTCGGTTATTACCTGTCTTTCACCACTTTGAGAAGACAAGTAATAATTAATAAGCGCGGCTACTACCTGCCCTACAAAACACGAAGAAAGATGGGCCCAAACAACAGTTTCAAAATTAAATAAAACGGAACGGGACGGAACGATATCAATAGCAACGATTTTTCGATAAAGATCTTAATACGCGAGCTTTGAAGCGGCCGGTCAACTGTCAACAGGTGGCTCTTTACCTAACCCAATTCACACTGTCAACGTCAAGACAAAATTAAACGTAAATATTGAAAATTTAACGGTATTGAAATATGGAAAAATTACTGGTACTTCGCTCTAAAGGTATGCTACGACCTTACTGCCACGAATGTGAATCCTTGGTGGACCTGGAACCTTTTTATACCCATCGCAGGAATTTGGATGCCGACGACTCACGAACATCCTCGGAACCAATCGTTGAATAAAAATGCAATTGGGAAAACTTAATAAAAATAGAGTTTTTCCTCATGAAAACGGTACGGATTTATAGGCTATGACCTTATAAGGTAAACCAACTTAATTTCAGCTCTCAAACCGGGTATTTCTAGGTGAAAACAGCGGGACAAAAGCTGGCCACATGTGTACAAGAAAACCGGCTTTTCAGGAAAACCGCGGGAAACTGAATCATGATTTATATTATATTTTACCACACCGGGCATGCCCCTTCATTTAACAGGGCTTCCCAAGGTAGGTAAGCCTTGAAACTTGCAAAATAGAACATGTAAACAATGCAAAAGCATGAAAGGAAAATTTCATGAAAATAACCGGAAAACTGGAAGTATACTGATGAAAACCCTCTCAGTTTTAGGCATTTGTGGTTCTTTATTATCCTAAGAATAACCAGGGCTGAAAACAATAAGGCCAGAGACTACAACATAGTCAACGGAGAACTAGGCATAACCTATAAGAAATCAAACCTTTCTAGGATACTATCAGGCTAGAAACCTCTTTAAGTTAGTTTCTTTATGTATGTTTACAATTATAAACCCCTCATGACTCACAGGTAAAGCCTAAAATGTATCTTTTTGTTATGTAAATTATAAATTTAGAGGTTAAAATGTTAACGGAGCAAAATTATCTAAGTTGTCTTATAAAAGACCGCCTGGGCTTACCCTTATTACTATAAAATAAAGACAAAATCTTGTAACTTCGTTACAAGATATCGGTCACCTCTTCCATCTCCAAGTTTTCACACGCGCATCACAGTGGCTTAGTCTAAACTTTGGACTCATCCGTAAACAGAACGTGGCTCCATTATTCCATGTTCCAATTCAAATGATTGCGGCAAAAATTCAGGCAAGCTCTTCGTTGCACTCTGGTTAATTGAGGCCTAACAGCTCTAACTCTTGACCGCATACCACTTGCATGAAGCCTATTTCTTACAGTTTGTGTTGATATGCGCCGCCCTGTATCATTAAAATGAATATCAACGAGGTTCTGCGCTATCATTGTTGTATTTTGTGTAGCAGATCTTACCAAATTACGATCTTTACGAGGTGTTGTTACCCTTTCTCTTTGCGGATAAGGTTTTCTTGTCACCGGGTCAAGCTCTTGAGATCTCGTGATTAATCTTAATATTACCGAATGACTTACTTGAAGTCTTCGAGCAAAACTTCTAACGGAAAAACGTTCTTGATGTGAAACAACTGCCCGCATTACTTCCATTTGATTTAAATGTCTTCTTTGACCAACAAGTCTTCCCAATACATCAACATTCATTTTAAATAAAAAAAGTTGCAAATAAAAACAAAGTGAAACTTGAAGTTGAAGAAGTAATCCAAGTCATTTCATCCATCCATCCATTTCAAAGTGAAATTGTTTCGCTCAAGGCAAATGTCAAATTACCAATGAATACATTTCTCAAAGATTGTGTTTTTTCAAACAAAAAAAAGAATCTATCTGCTAAATATATTTTAAAAAAAGAATGTTTACTTACGAAATATTACTGTGTCTGTTTAATATTTTTCACCTTTGCTATTATAAATAATAGCAAAGGTGATTTAAAAATTGATAAAACTACGAGTGTTTTTAATAGTGGTCCTTATTTTGTTTTGACTAGTTTAACTTACTTGTGGCGTTCCATCCCAGACCACTCTTCTACCAACCCTAGCGTTAATGGTACTGCTAGCATCTTGGTCTGAAAAACTAAAAAGCATGGGCGAGACCATCCTGGCCTGTTCGTGTTCATCGAATTGACCAGCGGCTTCGGTTGATGTACCTGACTGCTTAAAAACTAATGGCAGACCTGTTTTATTTACGATCCAGTAGGGAGCAAAAATGTTTATCTAAAAATTAATGTATTAAAGTATGAAAATTAATAAAATAACTAAATAAGTACCTTAAGTTTGGCATGTCGATTAACCAAAATCTCCGCTGTAAGATATAGTTTGCGCTGTTTGCTGTCTTCCAATTTAATTCTACAGGAAAATTCTGATGTTCCATAGGGTATGATAATATTCGTGCATGTTTTAAAATTATCTATTCGTATTTCTAGATCGACAGTTTCGTCTGGATTAATCTATAAAACGATATAGATTTATAAACGATGTTTGCTAATCGAAATTTACTTACGCTGGTTAGAGCAGCATTCTGTCCAGCTTTAATAACCCCTTTTTCTTTAGAAATAATATATTGCATATCTACAGGCAGAAGGTTAACAATTTTTACGGTTGGATGAAGAAATATTCTATGGGCAGGTTGCTCCACTCTTGTACTTCTTTCTATTAGAACTTTTTCTTTTATTATTTCTGCACAAAACCTGTAATACAAAAAATAAAAATATTCTAATTAAAATAACAAGATTAAATAATACTGATTACAGGATAAGAGACAAATTAATATTTATGATTTAAATATCAAGAGTACCCTTTGCGACTATTTTTCCAAGAAATTTTGTTTGTAAAATGCAAATCGTAGATCAGAATTGATCTAGTCACCTTAGAATTTTAAGATATTTGAAGTTTTCAGTTTATTTACATCAAAAATATTTCAGAGTACAATAACGCAATGGCAAGGATAGAAATAAATCTAAATACCACAAAAAAAACTCATGTTAGTGGTGTAATAGGCAGTGGCGAAGCGTGAACTTTTTTTTCGGGTAGACAAACAATAAAAAATCGTTATTTAGAAAAAAATGTGTATTCAATATCATTCACTTTAATCAAATAGAGAATGAAAGCGCATGAAATATTAACTCAAAGAGAAAAATTATGTAGTGATATAAAAAAGAAAAAATAATTACTACTAGCATAAAAAAATAAATAGATAAAAATGAATACTACTTACAAAAAAACACAACTAAAATACAATTGCCAATATCGAACAGTCGTTCATAAATAACCATTAAAATATCCACTAAAAAAACCTTTTCTATAAACCCAAAAATAAAAATACTAATTATTAAATTACTATAGCACGCGCCCCCACCAAATGCAGATTCATCAAAACAAAACAAAACTGAAGATGTATTGTGGCCGCCCAGATCAAGCGTGTCCATAAACAATAACACCCTCAACAGCATATTAAAATAGCTGGTCGACTTCGATAGACAAAAGCTCGAATGTCTTTCCCGCGAGTAAATTTTGCATACGTAATAGGCTGAATGGTGATGCGGCCGGACCTCTGAGGGCTGTTTGATGCGTATTTGGTTCGATTAGATGCTCCAAATTTCGGAAGACAAATATCAATGTGTCTTGCTGGGGCTCGTATACATTAATTGGGTGTCAGCCCTGTATTTTTATCTTAATCGGTGCGGCAGGCGGGGCGCGCCTTCGGATTAATCATGTTTAGTAGTAAGGATAGCGACTACGTTCTGTGTTAATTTTTTTTTTAATTCAACAATTACATAAAATAATTACGTGATAAATTAATGACAAATAACTGGATAATTTTGGGTAGACAGTGTCTACCTTGTCTACTCGTACGCTTCGCCACTGGTAATAGTGTACTAATAAATGTAACATAGATCTAGGACATATTTTAACATTAGTCTAAACAAATTGTATTTAATTATTTCCTAATATGTAGGACAGCTTTTGTTATAGGTTTACTTTAGGAATAGTTATTATAAAAATATTTTTTAATATATTTTAGATAGTTTATGTCTGAGTGTGCATGTTTGATCTTTGAATGTATACATCGTATGATTGAGGTAATTAGGATCCAGTGTATTAGTGTCAACTAAAACTAAGAGAGTGCTACTATTAAAGGTCGATGTTGGACAGTTACTTAAAAACGCTGTAATAGAATGTAGTAAAATGTTCCTCAAAGTGGTTTTTTTTCATTCCTCCCATGCGTAGAACTGGTTATTAAATTATCCCTTGAACTGGATATTACAGTGGTATTGGACCTAATTATAAGTATACATGAGTAGACGAAATCCATAAATAGCTTAATTATTGCTATAATTAGTCACAATAAAATAAATAGTTTATTTAATGCAAATATAGATGTAAAAAATTATCAACTTGCAAAACACTAAAGCTTTATTGTAAATTGAGCAATTTAAGCATATCAAGATAAGATCATAATTGACTCATAATATATTCATTCATTGATTCATTTATCATAAAATCTTCTGATTTTACCTCCAATAAAACTAAATATGTTTACTGCTATATCAGACTGGAATGATATAATTTAATTGATTAATTAGTTAATTGCTGAATAATTAAAATAATCAAAATCAATAACCTGTTCAACAGTTATAACACAAAGTTAAAAACATTTATGGTATGCAATCGTCAAAAACAATTATCAAAATAAATAAACTAGACTATTATATTATTCTATACCTATTTCAATTATTCAAACACATCTTTAAAATATAGAGATGCCAATTAACAATAAAGTTTGAAAATAATTATAATTAAATGGGAACATTCAAATATACTTACAACAGAAAAATTCAAGCTTTTTGTTAGACGTTAGTATAGAGCAGAACATAGCAGTATTTTTTTTGATGATTTCATTTAGTTTATTTAGTTTTTGAGGATATCGAAGTGCTGGTGTGTAAGCAACATGATTAAATGAATAATATTTTAAACTGTGGGTTTGAATTGTAAAAGTGTTAAGATAATGTAAACAAAACATAAGGTTTTTATCCCTTTTTTAAAATTATCGTTATAAATATTTTAAGATTATTAATATATTTGTGCATGCTATTAAATGTTGTTAAAACTTGTTCTTTAAATTAAATGTTTCAACAACTATTAAATATTTTGGGTGTATTGAAAGATGTTAATATACTTAATATTAAGGTTAAAAAAATTGGGAATTTGAGAAATTGCTTGAACATCAGGACATGGTTGAGGGTGCAATATAGAAAAAAAAGATAGAAAATAGAAAATTATAGTTTTATTTTATAAAGTGCATATTGTAAACTGTACTTAGGTTAAGTTTTGTTTTATAATCTTTAAAATATAATAAAATAAAATTATTTTATTGTTATTTTTTCTTCTTCTTTTTATTATCACGTTTTACATATTGCATTCAGAAACACACTTTTATTGGCAACGTGAAAAACTCAAACCTAACTCGCGTTGACTATCGTTTAATTGATTCCAAGGTAAAAACTGACTAAAGAATTAAAAACTGAATGAATTGTCACAAAGCGCGTCCTTTTTAAAGCTCGATGGAACAGTTTTGAAATATTTAGTATTTCTTCATTGTTTTTGCCGAAAGATACCAATAATTTAAGAAAAATACTGACAGTCAAAGCAAACAAGTATACAAATTCTAGAAAATTTAAAATACAGGGATTTACAATAATATAACCTAAATTGGGGCCAAAATGGGGCCCTCAAACAAGATGAACTACTTGAAAACTAGACACTACAGATGAAAACATTAAACTTAACGTAAGTAGAACTTTAAGTAAACCTTAAGAATCGACATTAACTATAGAATAGTAAAATTACGAGTAAAATACTACAAAGACTACGAAAATAATTAACGTATTTACATTTTCATAATAATGTTATGTAATTTAAAGGAAAATTTTGGATAAAACAATTCACAGACTATGGACATATCGAAAAAATGCCAAAATCAGGAAGACCTAAAATAGTATATTTTGAATGGATAGAAGAATAAAGAGTATTAGTTAGCGAGATGAAAGTAAGGATTATCCAACCAAGATTAGTTGCATTGTTAGGCATCTAGTTAATACAAGGTTCGAACCAAAATATACCATAGCAACAATAATAAAGCACGTGTTTTAATTCGGTTGCTTTTCCTGGATGAAGGAGGTCTATTACACTTCATACACGGGACTATGTATCGATTGCTATACAGGGACGTACTCCAAAATGTTATATTGCCTCATATTATAGAGTAGGAGATACCTTTGCGATTCATCTTTCAGCAAGATAACGACGCATACATATCGTCTTGTTCAGGAGCGGTTTAAGGAAAACAATATATAAAACCTTCAATGGCCAGCACAATCGCCGGATTTAGGCCTTTATAGAAAGCCTGTGGAAAGAGGTTGAGTGTCAAATATGTACCACGAAATTTCCAAAGAAACCGACTTTTATTTATAAAATTACTGAGGTTTGGGCCAATACACCGAATGATACTATTAAAAATTTAATTTCGTCTATTCCACGTGACTGGCAGAAAATAATAGCTAATAGTGGATATCCAATTATCTATTAAATTAAAATTGTCTTTTTTGTGTTTTTTTGTAGTTAAATGAAATAAAATTTTAATTTCATGAAAGTTGTAAAGTGTACTATGCATAAATTTTATTGTTATTTAAAAACAATTATATTTATTTAGCATGTTATTGCAACAAACTATAAAATTTTAAACTGGCAGGTGTTTAATATCCGCTAATGCCAATTTTATTTTTGATAAATAAATATTCAATATTTTCATCAAAGTTGCTTTACTTTTATCTGATAAGAGTATATATTTTGGGGAAACAGTAAATCTATTTAAAAATAAATAAGTAATTTGAAAGTAAAGAAGACGGGAAGCAGCTCCATTCGCAGGCAGTATCTTTCCTGCCTGCGAATGGAGCTGCTTATTGTGGTGAAAAGCGAAAAAAAAAGTGTTAAAACCACTACTTCAAAATCAAAAATCTAACTTTTATTCAGATTTTTAACTTGTTTGAGTAATTTTGATTCATTCTTGCTACTTATACAGTACACAGTACTTAGTATCACAATTATTGTTTGGTAGATATATATTAAAATTAATAAATAATGTTACCTATAATTATGTCCTTTGTGCGTATGACACGTGCCCAAAATAAACATCCTATCAACGTTATTTTGCATCTGATCCCAAGTCATTGCTGTAGACGAATACGTATACTGATGGCTCAATCCCTTTGGTCTGACATGGATCTGGGAATGGGTATGTATCAAAGGTACCGCCAAACTTTCTTTAGGATCGATAGTAAATGTTGTACAAGGAACCTGAAATGAGAAATAATAAATATAAGATTTAGTGTAATATCAATTTAATTTAAAAAAAATATATTTAATTATGTTGAAGAAGTAGTTCATTCTTGCAGTGTAGTTAATAGTTCAAAGGGTAACTGAAAGTATTTAAAAAACCTTCAATCTAATATGTTTCTGACATAGAACATGTCCATCATCAGGGACACTACAAAAGAACCAAAGGAACTTATAAGATATAGATTGAAACGAAGTTTTAAGGTGTTAAATTACGAGCAAGGCATTTTTAAGGCGTTAATTTATATTAAGCAAAACTGTATTTATAATATATATTTATATAAGTTATAATGTATGCATAATTATGGATTCCCCAGCCTGCATATAGAATTTTAATTTATTTATTTTAAACAGTACAAGCCCAACAGTTCAACCATGTATAGGACAGAAAACTTTAAATTCCTTTAAAATCACACATAAAAAATTTAGTTAATCCATTGCATAACAATAAAATAGAAAACAAGCATCATTCTTAAAATAGTAGCAAAAACTGATAGTTTTCATCTTTAATAAATTCAACAAAACGAAATACGTTTAAATATAAATTTAATGGCATAAAAGAGTACTTACCCAAAAAGTAACATTATCATGAGGAAGTCGACTTTCGAGTTTAACTTCAATGATCTCGGGTAAGTTGTTAATAATCATCAATGCAGACCGTATAGTTACCAATTTTCTTGCCGAACCTTCTAAGGCAATATCAAAAACCACCCTTGCAGGGAGTATGTCTGAATACTAAAAAAATAATACGGTGTTTAATTATTAATTATTCTGTAGAATATTTCATTTATAAATGAAAAAATAAAGAACATTTCTTTTTTGTCTAAAATTACCTTAACATTTATAAACCATTTATATAAAAATCCTATTACCTAATTACCTAAGTGTTTTATATATGGTGTGTGTGAAAGTGATTCCGGTCCCACAAGCACATCGTCAAGTGTAGTAAAATTATATTTACAGGTTGACTATACATTCTTTAACCAGAAATACCCTGATTTTTTTTATAATATAATTGTTACACAGCCCTATATACAGATCGTGTTATCGTGAGCTACGTATTACCCAAAATAATGGCAACACCGCTTGGTTGCGAACCGGGAGTCAGCAGACCTCACTTTGCTGTGTTACTGCACGTTGCATTAATAATTTTTAAGCGTTATTTTCGTGTTTTTTCACTATCGCTGTTTATACCCCTTCCGAAAGAGTTGAACTAATTAAATGGTTTTATGAAGGCAATTCGGCAGTACAATGTAGAGATTTGTTTTCAGTGACATTTGAGAATAGACCGATTCCTTGTGCAAAAACGGTTTTAAATGTGGTTACAAATTTTGAGACATCTTTTTGTCTTCAAGATGTAAAAAATGCCACACAAAACGTCAAGTACTACCTGTTGAAGTGGTCCAGGATATAGAACGGCGGGAAGAAATGGTTTGCAGTACCCTAAAACTTGATTCGACACGGTCCGGTAGAAGTGTTGGAGAGGAACTGGGAATGAGCAATAAAACTGTTGCTCGTATCTGGAAAAAATATGGGTACAAATGTTTCAAGTATTCAAAAACTCATGAAATATTTCCTGAAGACCAATGGCGAAGAATGGAATTTTATGAAACCATGATGGAAAAGGCAAATGAGAACGAATATTTTTTTAAAAATATTTTGTTTTCTGATGAATCTTCTTTTCCATTACATGGCAAACACAATCCTTCCATTGTTCGTTATTGGTCTCAGGAAAACGAGCACAGAAGTTTTCAGTTTCGTACCCAGTATCCTCAGAAATTGAATGTTTGGGCAGGTATTTTGGGCGACAATGTTATAGGGCCATTTTTTATTGATGGCACTTTAAACGCCCAAAAGTACCTTGAGTTGCTGCAAAACCAAGTTCTTCCTGCCATTTAAATCCTACCTGATGTAGACCTGGGATCGGTTTATTTTCAGCAAGATGGCTGTCCTGGCCATAACGCGGCTAGGGTAAAAGAATTTTTAACAAATACTTTTCCTAACCGCCTTATTAGTGGGACCGGCGATATTAAATGGAGATTCTAGATCTCCAGATTTGTCTCCAAATGACTTTTATCTGTGGGGTTACCTTAAGCAGACCATTTACAAGCATGAATTTAGTAGGCCAACAAATTTAGAGGAGTTGCGAAATAAAATTGTCGATGGTGCCAATTCCATTTTACCTGAAACTCTTTTGGAGGTGCGAAATAGCTTTTACGATAGGTTAAGTTTTTGTTTAGCGAAAGAAGGCGGTTTATTTGAGCTTTTTATTTAAAAAATGATATGTTGTTAAGTTTGTTTATTAGAGTTTTATTTCTGATTTTTTATTATATTTTTATCAGAGTTGATATTTAATTTTTTATTAGAATAATTGATTACAATTCTATGCGGGTTTTACACATTGTCATCTCTGTAAAACCCGTATTAGAATAAATATTAAAAAAATGCCTGGATTTTCGCGTAATATTTTGGGACATTTTGTCGCCAAACGACGCAGCTCCTACGAAAGTCAGATGTTTACTAATCCCGTCCTCGGGCCGGCCGGGGCCCATATTTATAAGTATCACACGCTATTGCAAAGCGAGCGATGCCCGACGCAGTCCTTATCTATCACATGTTTTGCAAACGCGCCTCTTTAACTAGCACATGCGATCGCCAAAAATGTTGTCTTTTCGATTAAATGCATCAATCGGCGGTCATTAAAAAATATAATATTACGAATGCCTGCAATGTTCTTTCGGAACAACAGAAACACATTATCTATAAAATAGCGACTGGGAACCAACCCCCTTCTAATTTGCCTAAACCCCTTCTACTAAAAAAATATGTAACTGATGTAGAACAGAGTGTACCTTCACCCATAAAAGAAAGCCGGAATGTAGAGCCCAGTAACGATTTTGTTGTTAATATTGGGCACCCAGGGGAACAAGATATTGAAAAAACTGAGGTCACAGAGCGTCACAGGCAACTACAAAAAAAATATTAACAGTTCGTCGTCTCTTCGAGTAGATTGCACACAGCCTTTAAACCCTGCTGTTCATCTTTAAATAGGAAAGTGGTACACACAACTAGAAAAGGTACTAAAATTTCTGTCCAACCCATAAGTGTAGACAGACCAAATTTACAGGAAGAAGACGATTTCAGTCTGGAAGAAAACCGAACAAATCAACCAATAACGAAAGTAACTAACCTTTATTAATCCGATATCTCCCTAATGTTTATACAACAAATTACCCTTTATTTGAACAAGGAATAACCCCCTTAAGTTTTTTTACCAATTTTGAGACAACCTGTATAAGTTTTACCGTTATTTTGCTGTTTCTATTCAGATGTTTCTAAATGTTTAAAAAGTTTTGTTGTTTTTTATTATTTCATTTGATAGTTTCATGTACTATTCATGTCAAATAAAACAAGAGATTATTGTCGTTATTATTTTGATATATAGTACTATAGGTGTACTTTTATACTGTGGTGCTATACAAGGTGTAAATAAATAAGTACGAAAAAATTCAGGGTGTGACTCTTGGGTTCATTTTAAGAAAAAAACTTTATATGAACGTATGTCCTAGAAGTCCTAACTTTTGAGATACAGGGTGGATGCACAGAAAATGCATACCAAATTATATTATAATATCTACAGGGGTTTCACAAATATTATAAAAAAACATATGTTGTTCTTAAATATTTACCATCCTGTATCTCAAAAGTTAGGACTTTCAGGACATACATATGCGTTCATCTAAAATTGTTTTTTTTTAATTTACCCAAGAATCACCCCCTGATTTTTTTCGCACTTATATTTATTTACACCCTGTATAATAGGATACAAAAATCGAGTTTGGAATTACAAATTTCCAATAATATGTCATCATTCATAATATTCATAAAAAAGGTGCCTCTTTTAATCTGGAGGTGAGAACACCTGGCTGCTGGCAAGGCTGCTGTCTACCTATATTAGAATCTTTCATGCAAGATTACTCGTTCTAAGTGCAAAATTCAAAAATATGATATTAATAAATCTTAAAGCATTTTACTATATCTAGGGCATAACATCGCCATTTTTTGTTTTTTTTTTGTTTTTGATTTTAACTTAAAAACTAGGCCCAAAAATAAAAATAAAACGTGCTGTTCTACCCTTCATAAATTGGCAGTACTGGCAGTAAGACCACAACAGTTTTTATTTTTCTTTTTTTCTATTTTCCTTGTTTACTATTTTCCTCGAAAAAATCCTGCATAAACACATTTTTTTAAAATTGTTGTCCTATACTGACTCCTATCGGCAAGAACACAAAGCTAACGATAGATTGAATTATCAATCATTAATAAATATTGTGCACATACGATGCCATCGAGAGAGACACATATACCTGTGATTGGACTGAACGTCGAGTTGAAGTCACGTAGTGGAGAGCGCTTGTCTTGTTTTCGCTAGGAAATTAAAATACAGTCTATTTAGCGATTACAGGTGATAGTTATGAAGGTGCGTTTGGCATAACATGTGATAGATAAGAAACTAAGTTCGGCTCTCGGGATGAGCGATAGCGTGTGATAGATATAAATATGCGGCCGGGGCGGTGCTCTGTCGCAGGCAATCGTACACGCGCGACTTTGCAAAATTTCGCCTCTATGCGGTTTCCTATAAGTAACGAACGAAAACACGATCTGTATATATATATTTCAACCATCTCTATTACATTTCATCTCTATCAATTCAACCCTTTAGAAAGGGCCTAATAGTAAATATTTTTTAAAGATAAACAAACTAAACACCATGCCTCTTTAGCCCTTTTGAATATCCAATCAGTAAGTAAATTAGTTAGTAAACAAAATAAATGGACTTGAAATATGTTTAGATTCAATAGAGTTTTCGAATATCTTAGTTTTTAGCTTTGGCTCAAAACGGATACATTGAAAATTATATTACGATATAAAATATTATTTTTGCCACAATGTGATATTACTTTGTTATATGAAAGGGATTCTAAAGATTTATTACTAAAATATGTGTCCCTATGGGGTAAATTTTTATGTACCTTCAATATAACTCTTGTCTCCCAATACCACATTACATTGAAATATAAAAGAGATGCAACAGATAAATCACTACAATATGCGTCACTAAGAGGTAAAGTCTTTATGTACCTTTAATGTTGCGCTCACCAAAGAGTCAAGAGTCTTGCTCGTTAAAATGGGTTTATTTATACTTTTGTTTTTTGTGGCTTTTATGAAGTTTTTTTTGTAAACTGAAAAAAGTGGAGAAATCAACGTTTACCTGTTAATGTAAAATGAGTACTTACAATAAACCAAATAGCCCTTAAGTTTGCGATTGTCATTGGCGATTTAGGTTTTTTGATACCTATGATTGCCGAATTCCTGATAATTTTCTGATTTAGTAAGTAGAACCTTTTGTTACTCCACTCCTTTTTTTAATTGAACTTTATGAGACCTTTTTTTATGTTTGCTACTCGTATTTATATTACCTATTTGTTTATGTTCTGTGCTCTCTTCTCCTATTTATGAAGACATTTTGTGCTAGACCTTAATATTTTTTAGTGATAGTACTGGTAGATAAGCCGCAAAATGAATAAGGCCTTGAGAAAATCTATAAAAGATTTATCGTAAAGACAAAAGTAAAATAAAAAAAAACATATTATTACTAAAGCTTTTTCTAGAGAGAGCAGTGAAGAGCAATACATGGAACAGTTGAAAGATTTGCATATTAAAATCTTTCAATATATTATAGCTTCAATAGGCCTTTTATTATCATTTTCAGTTGAACCCAAGGGTCTGATGTTTCAGGTTTGTCTTAAATAAGGTTAAGCAGAAGACCGTATGTTGCAGGCAAGTACTACACTCTTACAACATTTATACTATTGGAAATACTTTTTTTATTTTATGTAAACATAATTCCTTATTTTAAATACTTCTGCTAATTTCGAGAGGAAATGATATAGCTTTGAAATATTTTACATTTTCCCATAAAGAAGCTATAAAAAAACTATGGCATGAATATTTAATGTGCTTGACATATAATTTCATTAAGTAATTTTTTTAAATTAATCTATATTTTGAGGATCTTTCTTGTCTATGGAAAGGCCATATGTTCTGTTAATTTTTTTTATTATAACAAATATTATTATTGCTGCTCTAGTTGCACTAGACGTTTTTTAAACAAATTGCCTGTTTCAAAAAACACAAAATTTATTATGAAGTCCATTATTTATAATCTAGCACAATTAATTATATTATAAAAGGTTTTTAATTCTTATTTATATTACTTTTAGATGATGACTTACTTAGTATGAATAAAAAATTAAATACCATTATAGCATAAAAATAGACATTGAAGACTTAAAAGAAAAATGGAAAGATATAGCAACCTAGCAACTAATTCTCAGCCTCAAGAATATTTTTCTTTAAAGCCCATCATTATTGTAAGTTGATGAATCGGAAAAGAAGGGTCAATTTTGTTGGACTATGTAACTACAAAATTTACTACAATTTTATACAATCTACATATTTGCTTATATTTTAGATTAATTTTTTGAGAAATATTAGGGAAAACAATGGGAAAGATTTTACTTTAAGAATTTACAAAAACAAGTGAAATATAAATATTTTTTCGTAATATACAGGGTGTCCCGAAATTACATTGCAATATTTTACCAGCCGCATCTTGTCTAAAAATGTCTAGAAACCTCATATACAGGAATCTTGAAAAGTGAATCGTTTTCATGTTACAGGGTATTTTATATTTCCTATTGAACATGGTTTTTTGTTAATATTTTTGAAACGCCTGGTCGTTATTTTTCGAAATTTTTATCGTATACTATTGTTATTGTTACTATAACTTACTTATAACTCATTTTATACCATTTTATGCTAAAATGTTTAAAGGGTCATTTAAAATTAGTGGTCAGCAAAGATAAAAATATCATAACTTATTTCTGGTTACTTTTTAATTATTTGGATAGTAAAATTAAAAAGAACCAACAATTTTACATAAAAAGGTACTCTTGTCTTATTTCGTTAGAAGCCTCCGGTTTTAAGAAAAATAATTATTAAGTTTTAAGAAAATCATGACTTGATATTGAACAGGAAACTATGTATAAAATGAAAAATAGTAGTTGGCAGTGCTTGTTGACAATTTGTTTATTGCTTGAACTTTGTTTGAAATTTTGATTGGCATTTTAAATATTTTACATTTACGTTGGTAAAGTTAAATAGTTCTTTGTGTAAACTATTCTTTAAAACTATGGATAGATTTACGAATAAAGAGATGGGCGATATGCATTTTGTGTATGGTTTGTGTAATAGCAGCTAGTTAGCTGCTGCCCGTGAGTATCGCCGAAGATTTCACCTCAGACGAATTCCAGATCGTCAAGATTTTGTTAACATTTATCGTAACTTATCTGAAAATTGAAGTTTTCAAAGAGTTCGTGGACAAGGCAGGCCACTAGCAAATCATAACTTGGAAAACGTCTTAAGCTATTTCGAAGAAAATCCTGGAATAAGCATTTGAACAGTGTCACGAGCCACACATATCCCCTGCTCAATAATAATTATTAAAAAAACAAAAAAAATACTGCCGACATAGGTAATAATCAAAATTTAAAAATATTTTTTAGATAGGAAGAATGGTAAGAATCCAAGGCATTTCAGAATCCTTATCATTACCAGAGAGTTTAAGAGTTGGTACCAGACGATTTTGCGCTGAGGGTCCAATTTTGTAAATGGATAATTAACAACTCGAACTTAGTCCCTTTTAATTTATGAACTAATGAAACAACGTTCATGTTTGGGCAGATGACAATTGAAGCTATTAGTGCATGAAGGTGTCAAGTCACTTTTTAACAGTTCTGAGATATTAAGGGTTAAAGTTATGTTGTCGGAGGTTTTTTTGTTTAAAATCAAATTAAAATCAGTGTGCGTAAATAGGCAGACAATAGAAGTAACTTTAAAAGTATAGATTAGCTTGTATATATTTTTTTTTTTGGTTTTAGATGTGTTTTTTATTTTTTTTTACAAAAAAATTGAGTTAGCACCTTTATGCACAACCAATTATTTTGTTATTCGAAATAATGACCAATAAAGAAAGGATTAACATTTTATTATAATAGAAAAAAATACAAAAAATGGTAATCCGTAAATACAAAAATAGGTAGGTACTTAATATTAATCACTTTCAGATCGATATAAGCTCATATAAAATCCCCGTAAATTCTCCGGAATAAATGGAAGCTGCCCTTGAATGTTATCAAATTTTTTGGTTGTTATGAGTCTTGATTTATTTAATGGAACCAACATATTTTTATTTTGGCCTGTTGTGCGGGTCGATTTGTGTTTAATAAAATCTATTTCTTGCCACTCTTCCGTCATCAAGTGAATATCTATATTTCGTTGTTCCAAATTTATCAACTCTTATCCATCTTACATTGCGGAAAAGTATCTTTTCTCCCTTGTTACTTTTCTTTTTGTCAAACAAATTTAACTTTCGTGGCAATTCTTTTAGATCAATAAATTTATCTTCCATTCTAATTAACACAAACGGATTTCTTTTCCTAGCTTCCCTCATTAACGTCATGTACTGGTCTACTGTATAAATATTTTAAGCTTTCCGGATAACTTTTTCGACAGCCCCAAGTCTCTATCAATATGTTCTTCAAATGCTGCCTTGTAGCGCCTAACTTGTTCGTCTTTATTTCTATTAGAGTCACAAACCTTACAGGTATCTGATTTTGGAGATCCAAAACCAAAATTAAATTCGGAAACAAAAATTTGTCTATATCTATTATTTTTGACACACTGTAGATTTTGTTCAAAACATTGGTTCTTGAATAGTTCATACATTTTGTTTATTGATAGCATAGGCGATAAGTACAGGCGATGTTCATTTTTATTTCGCGAATAATGCAACATTTCTGCAGGAAATGATTTAATATGTTGACGAACTATGTCAAGCTGCTCGTTGGGTGTTTGATTCTTGCGGGTCATATGGCGACCCCTCTTATCTTTAGCTGGAATAGCTTGTCCCTGAGAAATTTGATTACGAATACGCTCTAATTTTTTTCTTCCGACATTAAATAGTTTTAAAAATGCACTTTTGCAGACTTGTTTTGATTTTCCATCTAAAGTTACAAAATATCTGAAAGATTTTTGGCGAACAGCATTTGTACTACTTGGTTGCTTAACATCGAATGGTTTGAGACAACCAAAGAGGTAGACGTTTTTCTCATCAGTGGTAGGTAATGAATAGTATTGCTTAAATAAACTATTGCGATCAGCGTCTGCAAAGCTGTTATTGCATTTTAGTCTGCATTTTTCTGTGCAAAGTTGTGTTCCAACTGCGGACGATTTTTCTGGGACACGTCTATTTTTATAGTCAGTATATGCCTCTCCTTTTTCTCTCTTTACCATATTTATGTTTATTTTCAATTGTGTGGCTGAGCTCGACGCTTCCTTGATTTTTTTTCCGGTTATGCGCCGTTGGTTGACTTCAGCTTCAACCTCAGGAATACTCGTATATTCTTGTTCCATAATTTCTAAAAAAATACATCTATTTAGCAAAACACATTTTAATAACCAAAATAATGTAAAAAATTAGCTTAGCTTTTGTACAAGCAGGTACCATATTTAAAAAAAAATCTTAAAAAACCTATTATTTATTTATTTTTTTAATCTTACCAGTAACCTGTGGTGGGTTAACTTCAGCGTCAACATGAGTCATATATATTCTTTCTTCTCCTACAATTTCTAAAATCAAAAATATTTATTTACCAGAACAAACAACTCCTATGGCCAAAATAATGTACAAAATTGCTTAGCTTTTTATCAAGTAGGCACCATATTTCAAAAAAAATCTTACCAGTAATCTGTTGTTCTAGTTCTTCAGTTACATTATTTTCCAGTTCATTTTCCATAATTTTCGCCTTTCGTCTTGTTCTAAAAATTAAAAAGTTTCTATTCACACAAAATAAGGAACATTCTTAATTCAAAACAAAACATTACTTTTTATAATAACGAAAATATTGTAGTGTATAAATACATGAGACAGGAATAATATTATTTTTGTTCTACATATGAAGGGAAGCCAATAGTAATAATTTTGTACTTTGCATATATTTTTTTCCAATATTTTCGCTAAAAAACATATTCACTAAAAATACATACCAGGTCTTATTACTCGTTGATCTTGGTTTTTAAAAACAGTAACTGTATTTTGGTTTGATATTTTCTTAGCTTTTTTTCCTTTTTTTTGCACAACTGGTACTCGTTTTCTCTTACGATACAAATGTTCAGGTCTTTTTTCGTCGGTAAAATCTGAGGTAAAATCAGATTCTGCGGTGTAGAGTTCTTCCATGAAATTCACCCATTACAGAGTATTATCACAACTAAAATTAAATTCCTAGTGTTTTTTTTTGTCATTTCAAGGTCATGTAAAAAAGTGTTTATGATTTATATTATCAGCTTAGTTTAAATTAGCGATAATATTCATTAAATAATGTAAATACGACTTACTCTTTTTGCGGGACACAATAAATACAAAAATTCACTTAATTTGAACAGTTGTACAGCACCACCTAAACAACACGTACGTAATGTAAACAAACAATTTCGTACTAGTTTATTGTGGAAGAAGGCGCTAACTCAGCAGTTGACCCCTTCTTGCACAACTATCAAGAGTTAACACCTTCTTGCACCGACTATTTTAGACAAAACTTGGGTTGGTGTGTTTTAAACTTCAGTTTTTAAAGTCTCTAGCGACATCTATGAACCGAAGTCTTTACTAACGCAAGAAAATAAGTTAACACTTTCATGCATCTCATTTTCGGCATTTTTGCAAAAAAGTAAGTTAACACCTTCATGCACTAATACCTTCAATTCAATAATACGGCGTACCAACTTTCAGAGGAAGTTTTCAATAAATTTGTGGGCGGGATTAATCGGGGACCAACTTATTGGCCCGATAGAGTTACCCAACCGTCTTACCTCTGAAAACTATTTAAATATGCTGCAACATAATCTTGGGTAGCTTTTGGAAAACGTTCCTCTTAACATACGATAGAATTTAATATTTCAGCACGTTGTTCGTCAGTGGATGGATATCCATTTTGCTGAAAGTTGGATTGGTCGAGGTGGTTCTAGAAATTGGCCTCCTCGATCTCCAGATCTAACTTCAGTAGATTACTATTTATGGGGTCATTTAAGCGAATTGGTATATGCTGTAGAAATTAATTCCCGTGAAGAATTAATTCAGATGATTAATTGGGCGGTTAATGAGGTAAGGGGAAATCCATTTTCCTATTTCAAGGGCTACTTGCGCAATAAGGCGTAGGGCAAGATTATGTCTCCAACAAAATGGCAACCACTTCGAACATTTGCTATAATTTTTTTTCTTAGTTAATAAGTTAATTTTTTTCAATTATAAACAAAGAAAACAGTTTTTGATTTAAAATTAAGTATTTGTAATAGTCTTATGTTAAGTTTATACCTGCTGATTTGTAACATACCTTTTAATTTTATTAAACGTGATCAAAAATACTTTATCGAGTGTAGGTTGCAAAACTTTTATGTCTGATTATTGCAAAAAACAGGCGCTCCTATCGAAATAAGACAAGAGCACCTTTTTGAATTAAAAATATTGATTCTTTTCGATGTTATTATCAAAATTATTAGAAAGTAGCTAGAAAAAAAGTTTTGACATTTTCAACCTTGTTGACCACTAATTTCAATCGACCCTGTATATATTTTAGCATAAAATATTATAAAATCAGTTAGTAACAATACCAGTAGTATACGATAAAATTTTCGAAAAATAACGACCAGGCTTTTCGAAAATATTAACAAAAACCATTATCTTCAATAGGAATTATAAAACACCCTGTAACATGAAAACGATTCACTTTTCAAGATTCCTGTATACGACGTTTTTGTCTTATTTTTAAACAAAGATGCGGCTGGAAAAGCATTGCGATTTAATTTCGGGACACCCTGTATTAGATTGATGGATTACCTAACAATCAAATTATAAATCAATATTGTACAATTCCTTACTCTATTTTGTGCTTCTGATGGCGTATCTCTGAAATATGTTCCCACTTTGTCCACCGTAACGGCATCAAGCGGTTGCCATCCCTCAATTTTCACACCCAATTGATGCATTCTTAGCTTATGTGAATTCTGATGTCGCAGCTTATCTATAAAAAATTATAAAAAAGTAAATCGACATAAATTCGCAAAAGTCGGCCATACCTCGGGTCGTAAAACTAAATGGCACGGTTTCTCCGGGCTGTGCCTCCCACCATCCTTCGTGTTTTTCAACCGACTTGTTCGGCATATTCCAATCGCTTATATGTGTGGTAAACTTTAAGGAAGTTCCCGTATTATTTTTTAAGGCAAATGGCACAAATGGAGATCTTCGTTTTAAGGCGGAATTTCTTAATAGATCAGAAGTCCAGTTTTCTTTTACTTGCTTAAATAAGGTCATTAAGGTTGAAGTGATATTGATGTTAAATGTATGCTCCGATTCAACTTTCACCATCAAACGGTTGTTAATAAGGTTCTGAGAAGGGGACTTTTCCCACATTACTTTACACCTGCAAAATGACATAAACTGGGAATATTTTTAAGCTAAGTTTCATTCGTCAATGTTTTGGCCTATATTAAGCCATCATCGCCGCTCTATAATAAACATTGTATTCTTTGGGACAGTTTTTTACTACTTTGAGAAAGATTTTAGTTATGTAATATCTGATTTTAAAGAAGAGAAAAGTATTTTATAGAAAAAGAAACTTATTCAAAGATTAGGTTTTCTCGTTAAACTTTAAAGTTAAATAAATAGATCTAAGTTGCATGCTAATACGACGTGAAATTTAAAATAATACTGGATGGTTCTCTGAAAACTCCGAAAAATTTCTTTGCTTGGTTAAGTCTAGAACTAAGTACAAAATATAATTGTAGCAAAAAGGGCGCGCACACTAAATTTAAAAGAAGAGGGAAGTGGCTGTGTTGCTCGAAGGACAATACAAATCAATCAAACCAGATGTATTCAGAGCAATTTTTATTTTAAAAGCTTAGCAGAGCGCTTTCGGCGTATGAGCCATCATCAGTGCTAACTGAAATGAGTTGGGTGTTAAATGCGTAAAGACACTATAGTCAAAGGTGAACGTATGGAACGTACTCACTTGTCAGTTAAGCCCAGAAGTTTACCATAGTGGGAACACATTCGATATTATTAAAATTACACCTAACATTTAGACACACTTAAGACTATACAGAACACTAAACAGGACGAACAGTATTTAAAAAGGGGAGAACGTTGGTCTCCTTTGTGTTTTGTTTACATTTATTGTGGTTTCTTAGATGGCGGGAAAAATGTGTGTCAAATTAGGTTAGCCTACAGTTAACTTTACTTTAAAATTAATATTTATATTATGCGAACCTATCAGAGTGGTAGTAGCGACAGATCGGTCTAGATGTCATTATTGTAAATGATGTGCGGTAGTGCGAGTTGGTTATAAATTGGTGGCACAAATTAGACTACAACAGTGAATTTTTGTTCGGATAAGGAAGTTGTTATCCTTTAAGGATGTAAAGCGAACTTTTAAATTAGAAAGTTGCCAATGCTTATAAAAAATTTAATTGTGGAGTCTTCTATGTAATGGAACGTAAGGTCTGTTAAGGTTCACTTGTATATTTAAACAAGAGGGATTTTTTATGAGCTCGTTGGTGATATAAATGTCTTCAAGAAAATCTAGTCGGTTATAGTTCTTAGAGGTTACCTGTTGGAGAATTTTAGAATTAGACTTTGGACTGAAATTATGGCTGTTAGATTTTATATGTTCACCAAATGCAGATAAGGGTCTACTTAAGTACTCGGCTGTGCGTGTTTTTAAGGGTTTAAAACCCTTAAAAACACGGTACATTTCACCTTAAATCTTATAACCTTAAATTTAATCTTTATTTAAACTCTGTGTAATAAAGGTTTATCTTAATAAAGGTTTATAATGCACGTGTCACTGTCAAGACAAAGTATTCCTAAAGCCCTGATGTCATACCATTAGTAATTTTAACCGTAGACTACTAATCTAACTTTTTTTTGTACTGTGGATACTAACTATTTGTAGTGTATACTCTTAAAAACTCGAAAGAAACAATATCTTTAAAAAAGTATTTATTACAGACACGTGTCACATATGTTTGTTAAAAACCATTGTATTGCTGTACTGTATTTAAGTTTAACATAAACTTTATTTCCATAAAATCAGGACTGGAGGACAAATAAAATCGGTACAAAAACGCGATAACATAAATTTCAATCGAACACTGTTGATCTGCTGCTGGTCGGCGTGCAAGAGACCGAGCCATGGGTCCGCGAAGAGATGAGGCACATCGGCGCGGTTGCCAGCTTTGTAATTAGTATTGGCGGAAACAACCATTTAAAAAATCACTTCTCGGTGATCGGCATCGCATGTATGGCTACAACGCACACGATGTTCTGCTCAAAGTGCCTGTCTGCTATGGTTACAATATAAGACCCTAAAATTAACACGTGAAACCTCAAAAACGGCGACCTTAAAAACCATGAAAAAACGTTCAACAAAGAATAGGAATCAAGCTTACTTCAAGATGTTGGGGGGTCTTTTATAAAATGTATTAAAGTAATCTTTCACATTACATGGATAGTGACGCCATGAGGCCATGTGACAACTATGAGGTCGAATTCCAACCTCGATCAACTCGAATTTGTTAACCTGAATATTACACCATTTGAAAAGAAAGCCAAAACGCAATTGAATTAACAATACAACGTTGCCTTGCTTAGCTTTAAGTTGCAGCGAGTACGGAAATCAATATAATCCATAGGTGTTCCAATACCAAAAGGTATTCAAATGATAGGAAAAACAATGGCAACAAAAGCCCGCTATCAAAAATGCCAAGAGGTAAAAGTGTAAAAAGTTGATGCAAATGGTACTTACTACAATACCAAATGGCTTAACCAGTACGCCTATTAAAGGGTGATTTCCGCAATATAAATTATGCGTAACATGTAAACATATTACGTAATATATATTATTATTATTATATAATGCGCGTTAGAGTCATAAGCACGAACTTAATAAATATACCTGGACTGCTAAGGCATATGGCCACCATACCCAAAAATGACCGTGGTTGTGTTTTCTTGATGTTGGTCACTCTGAACATTTTCAGTGTTGCCAACAAAAAATATATTAAATACATTGAACTCTATACTATTCGTAACTGGAATGGCAACGCAATGATTAAAGACTGAGGCAAATTTAGTTGGTAGGTTAGATATTTTGGACCTAAATTTTCAATATTTGTAATGAAATATAGATATTTGTATAAACTAACTATATCATAGGCTATAAAAACTAATTATAGCCTATGATATATTAATTATTTAAGCAAGTTATTTTGTATATCTTTTTTGTATATATTTATATTTGTTTTGTGATCTATCCAAAGCATTTGACTGTGTGGATCATGGAATACTGTTATCTAAGCTCGATAAATATGGTTTTAGGAGCGTAGCGTTGCGATGGCTTGAGTCCTATCTATCAAATCGTACTCAGAAGGTTATAGTGTCTGGGCGTTTGTCTGCTTCTAGATCCCTGAAATGCGGCGTTCCCCAGGGTTCAGTGTTGGGACCACTGTTATTTTTACTATATGTGATATTAAAATATAAAAATTCTGATTATATTAAGACTTGTATCCTTAAAGACCTTCAGATTTTATCAGGGTGGTGTGCTTCCAACAGGCTCGTGTTTAATGTAAAAAAGACGTCTATTATGGGGTTTAATGTGTTTATTATGGGGTGCGATGTTCAGGGTCTGATGTTTGACGAAAATTCTCTCTTGCAGAATAAAGAGTGCTGCAAGTTCCTAGGAATTACCATTGATGGTCGCCTTCGGTTTGAAGATCATATTTTACATTTAGCTGGGAAATTATCTTCTGGATGTTTTGCAGTAAGAATGGCAAAACAAGAGCTGGGAGGGGTGGTTGCACGTTCAGTGTACTTTTCACTTATTGAATCTCATATTCGGTATGGCCTTTTTGGGGTTTAACCAATAAGGGGCTACTTAACATTGTCTTTGTTATTCAAAAAAAAGCAGTTAGATACCTGTGTTCTGCTAAGTTAAGAGATTCTTGCAAACCCCTCTTCATTTCTGAAAAAATCCTAACTCTTTTTTCACTCTTTATCTTAGAAAGAGCTGCTCTTATTCACAAAACTCCCAAACTACCCTCTGACACTGGCCATTTGACTCGTCGTGTAAATGATGTTCCCCTACCTATTCCTACGTCTTCCCTTACCAAAAACTCATTAATTTACCTAAGTAAGCATGTTCCTCTATGTGTTAGACATATATCGGATGTTAAGAAATTTAAAAGAGAATTAAAGACGCTTTTATTGGCTAAGGCATATTATAACCTGGATGACTTTTTTAATGATAGGTTTTAACCTTGGACATGTTGGAAAGTTTTTTTTCTCTAGTTTTGTCAACAAGTTTACCTTTATTTGGTAATTGATTGTTTTATTTAGTTATCTTTAATTCAAGTATGTTCAAAAAGTTTTGTCTTCTTGTGTTTAATTTTGTTCATTGTTTTGTCAATTTTTGAAATTGTATTTTTGTTTGTTTTTTTAGCTTGTAGGATGCTTGTACACAAGATTATTCTTACGTAATATAGCACATTTTCTTTATTTCTTTCTTTCTTTCTTGAATAATTAATAACGTCTTTATTGATATATATACAAAAAAAAACAACAAAATTAAACAAATTTATTTAAAAGTTTTATAATTATTATATTTAAACATAACCTTCAAATTATTTTTAATATTGGGACAACTGAAATTTGTCAGAGTAACCAACATCGAAAGGACACAATCACGGAAAATGGCGTGGTAGTGGTCATTTACTTTACATTGAATTGGCAGTCCAGGTATATTTATTAAGTTCGTGGTCATGAGCAGAAGAAGAACGCATTCAATATTTTTAATGATGAAGTTTCACTTTTTAAACTAATATGACCACATACAAAGCATCACAAGAAACTCTATTTGGTGATGTCTATCGAAAAAAAGCGTCCCAAAGCACTAAATAACACTAAAATCTATTTAAATTTCATTATCACAAGAATAGCCCTTTACAACAATGTGTAGAAGAGAGAGGCAATTTATAGTGCCTCCCTTGTCTTTTGCCTTTGATACGTTTTTCAAGCGTTTGCTGCATTAACGGATCCGTTCCAGTTTCCAAAGGTATTAAATTCGATGACTAAATAACGGTAATGAAGTTGACGCTGATGTTTAACGTGTGACCTGGCACGAACTAAATTAATTTTTTCTCTATTATTGGCACAACTGAAATTTGTCAGAGTGACCAACATCGAAAGAACACAATTACGCAAAATTGCAGCCACCTAGTAGTGGTCATTGACTTTAGATTGAATTGCCAGTCCAGGTATATTTATTAAGTTCGTGGTCATAAGTCATGATAAATGAATGATAATAATAATAATAAGAATAATAATAATAATAATAATAAGGAAATTCAGCCAGCGCTCACCCAGGCGGGACTACAAAGACAGCGCATGAAATGGATATCTGCGATGAATGAAACCGTCATGAGCAGCTTTTATAAAGTGACCAACCTGGGACGAGAAATGATCGGCTACAGACAACCTCTACATGCCGAATTTAGGAGAATCTATCCACATCTCCAAGTTACCGAACAGAGAGTAGCAGACCAGTATCGGGTAATAATGCGTAATCACCTAATTCCAGAGACAAGACTCAATACCATTAAAGAAGAAATACAAGCACAAATTAACAACGAACAAGACCCCGCTAACAATGAACCAGCTGAGGAGCAACCTGTAATAGAAAACGTATTAAATAACACACAGGAACCTAACACTACCGAAAACACCCAAGAGGACAATTCTGAGCTATATCACGAACTATCTGCAGAAATGGCACGTGCGATGCTAGAATTTGAGGGAACTAACCCACTGATAAGACCCAAACTTCCAAAAGTAAACTCTTCAAAAAAACTAGGTAAATTATGGAACTTTTAAACACCAAAATTCTTCCACCTTTAAATATTAATAACATGCAATCTCTTCACCTTTTAGTTTATAGCGCAGCAACTGCCGTTGCTAAAACCATGAAGATTAAGATAAGGATCCACAATGACTCTGCAAGAACCGAGCTCCCGATACCGCCATGGGAGACCAGACTTCAGCGAAAAATTCAGAGGTTTCGAAAAGATATCGGCCAACTAACAGAATATCTGAGGGGTACACGAACAAACAGACTAAAACAGAAAGTTGATGAAATTTTGCAGAGAAACAACATCCACACTCGGCATGAACCAGAAAATAATACAGCTCAACAATGCCTGGATACTCTAAAACAGAAGCTTTCCTTATTTTCAGGGCGCCTAAGAAGATACAAGACCAGTAATAATCGAAAACGTGACAATCTTCGTTTTGAAAAGGCCGAAAAACAATTTTATAGAGAGCTAAATTCAAAATCAGATCACCTAGATAAGCAATACCCCACGAAAGAACAAATTCAAGATTTTTGGGCCAAACAACTTGCAACTCAAACAACATACAATATCAACGCAAGCTGGGTTACTGAAGAGAAACAAAACAGTAATAAATATAACCAGATGGAACATCGACCATTCACTATCGAGGAAGTCAACCAGATTATCCAAAAACTGCATAATTGGAAAACACCTGGCCCAGATGGAGTTCCTAACGTTCCTAACGCAAGGAGTAACCTATCTACTGCCTAAAGACCAGAACAACACACAAGATCCGTCTAAGTACCGACCGGTAACGTGCCTACCTACTTTGTATAAAATTATCACTTCATGTTTAACACAGCGCATTTATCAACACTGTGAGGAAAACAACATCATAGCCGCACAACAAAAAGGATGCGCTAAAGGGTCTATGGGCTGTAAAGAACAACTTATTATCGACTCTGTCATCAACAACCAGGCATATCACAACAAGAGAAATACTTTTACTGCCTACGTCGACTATAAGAAAGCCTTCGACTCAGTACCACACGGATGGATTATAAACATTTTAAAAGTGTACAAAGTTGATGGTAATACTTTGTCTTTTCTAGAGAGCGCTATGACAAGTTGGAGAACAACGATTTAGCTCGAAGTACAGGGTAAAAGCGCAGTAAGTACAAACAACATTCCAATTCGAACAGGAATCTTCCAAGGGGACTCACTGAGCCCATTATGGTTCTGCCTTGCTATGAATCCTCTTTCGAACCGTCTTAACTCTACCAACTATGGGTTTAGCATCCGAGATAATAACACCGAGATTGCAAAGTTAAATCACTTACTGTATATGGATGATTTAAAAATAATGGATGCAACTAGGAACCAACTAAACCAAATGCTGCATATAGTAGAAGAGTTCTCCAACGACATAGGCATGCAATTTGGACTAGATAAATGCCGTACTCTCAATATAATCCGAGGAAAAATTCAGCCAGGAGAATATCAGATGCAGAATGTCCAGACCATCGAGGCCATGGGCGAACACGAAATTTACAAATACTTGGGGATGAAACAATCACAAACAATTGAACAACGAACAATGAAATGCGAACTGACTAACGAGTTTGTGAAAGCCAATCTCAGCAGCAAAAATATGTTTAAGGCCCTTAACTCCTACGCATGTTCAGCTTAGTTATTCTTTTGGGGTAATTAATTGGAGTAGGACAGACATAGAAAGGCTACAAAGAAAAGTGAGGACCCTACTTACTAAAACGCACAACCACCACCCTCGAAGTGCCTCTGAAAGAACAATGCTTCCCCCCCACCTTGGAGGAAGAGGATTAATAGATCTGGGTAAACAACTTGAAAAACAAATCACTAACTTAATATCCTATTTTTACAGGCAAGGAGAAAATTCCACGCTGCATCGCGCAATATATCAAATAGACGATTCTACTCCTCTACAACTTAAGAGCGAGGAAGCGCGCAGCTACCATCATACGGACCAGGAGAAACTCCGCATCTGGATGGAGAAGCTTCTTCATCTGATCCTAATGAGATCAGCCAAAATCATGTCGACACTGCTTCGTCGAACTATTGGTTGGTATCAGACAAGATGTTTCCAGAAACCGAAGGCTTTCTACTCGCCATCCCAGATCAGGTTATACCAACAAGAAATTATCTCAAGCACATCGTCAGAGATCCGTCCGTACAAAACGACAAATGCCGGTATGGATGCCAAACATCAGAGACAATCCAGCACATAACAGCAGGATGTCAGGCCTTTGCAGAAACAGAATACAAAGAACGGCACGACTCAGTTGGGAAAATTTTACATCAAGAGTTGGCAATGAAGTTGGAACTTATTACAACAGAGAAGGTTCTGTATTATAAATATACTCCAGAACCTGTAGTGGAAAATGACCGATATAAGTTATATTAGGACCGCAGTGTACTTACTGATCAACATGTAAGGCATAATAGACCAGATCTTATTTTTAAAGATAAAATATCCAGGAAAACAACTCTAATTAATGTAGCCATACCGAACAACAATAATCTGCAAGAGAAGCACACTGAGAAAATCGCCAAATACAGAGATCTAGAAATTCAAATAGGAAGGCAATGGAGAATGGATAATGTTCAGACCATCCCAATTGTTATATCGACAACGGGTGTAATACCAAAGAGTCTACTGGAATACCTTAAACAACTAGGAACTGGCGAACATCTATATAAGCACATGCAAAAGGCAGTAGTACTGGCAACTGCTCGCAGCACCCGAAAATTCCTAGGAGATAACTCTACATTTCAGGTCACTTAAGGGCACCGAAAAAGTCCCCCACAGACCTTAATCCTTTTAATATCGGAGGTATCTGGGATAAGTAAATGATCCCCTCCCACTCCCTTAGAGGGAGTGCGAGCCTTAACTGGCTGTAAATATAATAATAATAATAGTATAAAATAACGCATTCACAATCTTTATTAACTTCGAATGAAAAAAAAGGATCCCAGTGTAAATCCTTTTTCTAAATTCTATATTCAAGATTATCTTTACTTATTTTCCTTTACTACTGGCTCCCTTACTTTTTTCCGTAGACTGTACAGTTAAACTCGAACCAGAGAGATAGAAAAATCACGTTAGTCAGAGAGGGAGAGAAAAACAACCTGATTCCAGTAAATTGCTTAAAATTCAAAGCGAAGAACGGCTAACGCCATCTAGGAGTTCTTATTTTTTTAATGCCATTAACCAGACACTAGATCAGTACTATTCATACAATATTAAATTATTACATCATTGAAGCAACCAAAGAAAATTAAATGCTATAATATACTAAGTAGCCTAAAGTGGTCCCAAAAATAAAATAAAAAGAACAGTACTCCTATTTAAAAAAATGGCGCTTATATCACCACACATTTTTAAACCATGTAGCGGGGGTTCTACGTACTTGCCGTATGCCCACGCTCTAACCTTTGACGTCGCAGGGTATCCGTCAACCCCCCTCACTATTTCTTTGTACAGTTATAGGAGAAAAAGTTGACAAAATGCCTCGGGCGCCACTCTAAGTAATTAAAGGAGCTTAGAGTCCCCTCTAGCCTCTCGGGTAAGCCTTTAGACAGTGGAGAAACCAGGTAGAGATTGAAAGTAGACTGTCCGGTTATAATGAGATCTTATTGCTCTTAATTTTTATTATTACAAATACTAATAAGTAACAGGTTTGATTGCTTAAAACTAAATGAACAAAAGTGTCCTTAAAACCGCCAATCCCCATTACCAATTTCTATGATTAAGCACAGGCAGTTATTTCGGAAAATGTACCGGAAAATTCGGCACTCTATTAATGACGCAAAATAGTATGATTTAAGGGACGGGGTTATGATGTTTTGTACAAGCGGTTACGGATGACATTCGTTAAGCAAAGCCGGAAACTCAACACCAATCAAGCGAAGCAATCCCAATCAATCGGTCAACATTTACATCTGGTCTGTTGCTATACGGATAGTAATTATGACATCACGGACTCGGGTATTACTTGTTTCTCACCACTTTGAGAAGCCAAGTAATAATTAAAAAACGCGGCTCCTGCGTGCCCTACAAAACACGACGAAAGATAGTGCTTGGACACTAGTAGTTTTCATCAATCGAACAATTAAACGGAACGGTACGGCCGCAAACAGAGCAGAAAATAAAAAGTCAATAATAAAAATTATCAATTAAATACAAAATAAATCCGCAGTGAGTGTTTCTCTGGTTGCAAACAACAATGTAACTTTGTCGCGAACGGAACTAATGAAATGTTGGTTTAATCACTCGTTTAGTACTTGCCCTACAAAACACGAAGAAAGATAGTGTCCAAACCACAGTTTTAAAAGTTCATAAAGCGGAACGGAATCAATATGAATATTCTAATAAATAATCACAGACAAAAACTCACAGCGGAAAATTAAAATACCACCGTCTTCCAAGCTTGTAAAAATGGCAACTAAAATACCGTAACGCGGATAATTTTACGATTATTTTATCAATATATCCCGCTTACTACCTGCCCTACAAACACGAAAAAAGATAGTGTCCAGGTAGTAATTTGACAAAAACGCGCTGCTGCCTGCCCTACAAAACACGAAGAAAGATGGGCCCAAACAACAGTTTCAAAATTAAATAAAACGGAACGGGACGGAACGATATCAATAGCAACGGATTCGATAAAGATCTTAATACGCGAGCTTGGAAGCGGCCGGTCAACTGTCAACAGGTGGCTCTTACCTAACCCAATTCACACTGTCAACATCAAGACAAAATTAAACGTAAATATTGAAAATTTTATGGTATTCAAATATGGAAAAAATTACTGATACTTCGCTCGAAAGGTATGGTACGACCTCACTGCGACGAATGTGAATCCTTAGTGGACCTAGAACCTTTTTATACCCATCGCAGGAATTTGGATGCCGACGACTCACGAACATCCTCGGAACCAATCGTTAAAATAGAGTTTTTCCTTATGAAAACAGTACGGATTTATATATATATATATACTTACGGATTATACGGATTATATATATATTATTTATTTATATATACCTTATATGGTAAATAAACTCTGTTTCAGCTTTCAAAACCGGGTATTTCTAGGTGAAAACAGCGGGACAAAAGCTGGCCACATGTGTACCAGAAAACCGGCTTTTCAGGAAAACCGCGGGAAACTAAATCATGATTAATATTATATTTTGCCACACCGGGTATGCCCGTTCAATTAACAGAGCTTCCCAAGGTAGGTAAACCTTAAAACTTGCAAAATAGAACATGTAAACAATGCAACAGCATGAAAGGAAAATTTCATGAAAATAACCAGAAAACTGGAAGCATAGTGATGAAAACCCTCTCAGTTTTAGGCATTTGTGGTTCTTTATTATCCTAAGAATAACCAGGGCTGAAAACAATAAGGCCAGAGACTACAACATAGTCAACGGAGAACTAGGCATAACCTATAAAAAATCAAACCTTTCAGGCTAGAAACCTCTTTAAGTTGGTTTCTTTATGTATATTATACAATTATAAACCCCTCATGACTCACAGATAAAGCTTAAAATGTATCTTTTTGTTATGTAAATTATAAATTTAGAGGTTAAAATGTTAACGGAGCAAAATTATCTAAGTTGTCCTATAAAAGACTGCCTGGGCTTAGCCTTATTACTATAAAATAAAGACAAAATTTTGTAACTTGGTTACAACCACTTTCTATAATTTAAAATATTTTTCAGACATGTGCTATCACGTCCCCAAAAAATGTTTGAGAAGTTAGAAAATGTTAGCCCTTTTTTTAGGCTTTATGGAAGACCGACGGACTATTGCAGGATCCTGTGTATAGATTAACAATTACAATGTTTGCTAACTTTAATGAATAACTAATAAAAAATATATTTTCAAAGAATACAGCTTTTATAGAACTCCGGTGAAGATCTCACGTAAACAAAAAAGATTTAAAAAATTATTTTTTTTTACAAAATTATTCAATACCCGCTATTTTCTAGAAACAATAAAAAAATGGTCCTTAAATTAAAAAAAAAGAAAAACAAGTGATAATTCTACTTACATCCAAGGTTCCAAAATAGGTTCCCAGCCAGAGAGAACTCTATTATAATAGTTGCCGGCTAAACTACATTGTAAATAGGCTCGAGAGGAAAGGTTTAAGTCCAATACTGAAATCATCTGGCTCAATTCTAAATCAGATAAGGACACCTCAAGTAGTGGCACATCAGAGTCTCCACAGTCATCAATAATACAGATGGATATACAATTGGCCCTCACCTAAAATATCAAAATAACTATAATAAATTTAGATGTTGCCAGGTATCTATATTTGTTTTTATCTTGAAACTTCTGAAGAAAACGAATACACAAATTTTTGTCATTCCTTAAACTTTACCTTTGTGTCAGTGTATAACAGTATTGGTTTTTCCTAATTTATCATTGCCTGAGGGTGCAGCTTTTAATATACGAAACCGATAGCAATATAGAATAAGACTTTGAAGACATAATTGCATTAAAAGCAAATCATAAAATTACCTCTACTGTATGTACATTCAGTGTTTTATCTTTACACTCTCCAATATTCTCGGCGTTCTGCGTTAACCAAATGGCCGCGTCGTCCAATTTATTGTCGCACAATTCCAATGCTCGTATGCAGTCTTCTTTTTGAAAACCTAACGCTGTCAATGTCTGGATTTGGTTCTTATAGTTGGGCGTGGATTGTGCATCTTTACCAGAGAGCATCTGTTTGGGAAGAGAGTCTAACATTTGCCTAAAATTAAAAAAAAAAAAACAGAGAATAAACTATCAATTAAATATTCTCAAGGATACGTCTTACCTAAACATGCACATGTCATGATAAGACAATCTGACAGTCAAAAATTGCATCTGCACTTCTAAAAGTCCATTTGAGACTAAGTCGATGTTGAGAGTCACGGGGTCAATAATAGACAAAGCAGTTTCGTTTTCCTCTCCCAGGATGCACGAAAACATTTCGCAGTTATTGAGGCTACAAGATAACGGCTTTTCTTGGTTAGGTCGGTAGGTTACAACTGTAGTGCTCTGAGAAAAAAAATAATGGGATTTAAAAAAATTGACGCGCAGACCAATAGAAACAGACTATTGAATCCTGTATATTCAATAGTCTCAATTTGAAATTTTTCAATGCAAATTTCTCTGAAACTTAAAAAGTTTGCGCAATTTGGTACCAATATTACTCAGGCAGGGGAAACTACGACCATCATATTTTGGTTAGAGTGAGTCACCCCTTGGGTCTGATGCACTCCAACACCAACATTTTAAATGGCACCAACCCTTTTATGATACCATAATGGACTTGGATTGACTTTGAATCATTTGTTTTGGATCAAACATACCTTTAGAACATTGACCATTTTAACGCATTCTTCGCTTATGAACATTTTGGTATAATAAAACATTATTCATTAACTTATTTGTAAGACTTTAGTGTAATTTTATAGCTATGCATATTGTTACTTTGTTTTATTACTTCTATTATTATATTGCTTTATAATTGGCCCAATAGTTGATCTAAATAAAAAAAAGTTAGATATTTACTACTTGATTGAATGTGTTTAGGTAAATATAAGTTATAATTTTTACCTTACTAAATACTTACTTTAAGAATGACGGCATTTGAATCCCACTGACTTGAATTTTCAACTAGAACCAGTTCAGAATCGGTGACGTTTAATTTTAGCTCAAACATGGCATTTGGAGAGTGCGATCGTGTTCTGCCGACAGCTTGACGTTCAGGACTGGCCTGGACATTATCGATTTCTTGGAAAATGTATTCTCTTACTGCTTCCCACCAATCGAAAATCGCCATTAGCCTAAAACAAAAATACGTAACCGAAAGTGTGACTCTGAACAACACCTCCTTAAAAACAAAGGCCTCAAGGCTTGCTCGTGACGTCATTCAATGTAGGCTGATATTATTAAGCAAGCTGACACACATGGACTAAACCCTTAGTCGAAATTTTAAACCAAAAACTCAACTCTTTTAAGGGATAATTATGTCTAATTTTTATGTTAAAATAAACATATTTATACAAAAAATTAAGATATATTTTTATCAAATTAAATAGTAGACCAAATTTATTTTTTTTAAACATTTTTAAGAAAACTTAAAAGTTTATTTTGATAAAAAAAAAACATTTAAAAATTTTAATGATCAAAACCACTTTTACATGAAATAAAATAGATTCGTAACTTTATTTTGTGCATTATAAATGTGAAAATACATAATACATTTGAAACAAAAAATAATCTAAAAAAAATAAGTTACTAAAAAATTAACAGTGGCAAAATTGAAGCTAAACTACTTATTTCAAAATATTAAACCCCAAATGTTAAAATAAATTTGATAGATTGGTTTCGATTATACATATATATATATATATATATATATATATATATATATATATATATATATATATATATATTATTATTTGTTTTTAATTTTTTTTTGTTTCGCAAGACTCGCTGGAAGGATTATGCCATAGCTTTAAATGTAATGTTTAATGCTCTCATGCTCTTTTTACTCATCTCTCAGAAAACTTCTTTGAGTACTACTGAAAGTTTGCAGTTTCCTTTTCTTAGTTTTTCTAGGTTGGTTATGATTACTTTTTGAACAATAATTGTTGAGGAATGTATTGGACATGCTACTAAGAAAAATTCTCAACCTGTTAAAACTACATTTGCTACATGTTCACAGAGAGAACCACGATTTAAGGATTTTATTAAATTATAAGAATCTTCTACTATACAAGGTTCATCCAAACTTTATTTTTTTTACAACATGCACAATCAATTTTTTTTTTTAAGTACATAGCAACAATATGCTGTCAGATATGTTATTACTGGCAATTCTCATGTAATAGCTTTAGTATCACACTCTTCTATTAATATTTTATTCAATACATTATCAATTTGTTTTAAACTTAAAGAGGCTTCTATGGACTGTGATTCATGTGCAGAAAATTTAAAGAATTTATTTATATTAATGTCCCCATCATGTTGAGACCTTAGAGACAGAATTGATTGAATTCTAAGCCTTTTCTCTGATTCTCATGTTAATACCTCTTTGGTAAAAGGTTCTTGGTATTTATGTAGTATACAGTAAATGTTTACCCTTAAGAGGAGTTTTTACATTAACAATTTTCCACCAAGTCCATATAATATTAATAACTTCAGCAGTGTCTTGTGAGAAGGGCAAATTGTTAACAAAACCTTTTAGTGCTTCTGTAACAAAGGGATTAAAGATTTTAAGAGCCAGTTTAACATTTTGTCTTTCTACAGAAGATGGAAACAAGGCTTTTAAAGTAAGAGAATAGCAATGTTTTATTAGTTTATCTTTTTTCAGTTCATGAAGTTTTAATTAGTGAAGAGCAAGCATACTTTGTTTCACCTGTCTCAAAGTCAGGATAAGAAAATGTTTGACCAGGTTTGGAATTAAGCCAGTTATTAAAAATACATTTAAGTAAATAAACAGTATCAAAAAGGTAAAAAAGAGGCCTTATGGGGTCAATAGGATCTGGGAAAACCATACTTAACTGATAAATGGGTGAAAAATTGCTCATTGCTTTACTGTTTACTGCATTATTATCACTTACTACACAAAAAACTATGTCACTAATCTCTTTCAAATTTTCTACTATTGTTTTTATAAAGTTATATAACATTTTAGAATTTATCACAGACACAGGACATATATGAATAACTTCTTTAAGGCTTAAGCATAGGCTGGTTGCCATAAACTCCACTGCAGATTTTACTAAATTATGATTATTTACTGCTGTTCCTACTGTATTGCCAGCTTTGTAATCTAAATAAGGCTCAATGTGAATTTCATCAAACAGCAACACAACATATTTGCCTTTTTCTTTTAAATATTGATGAATATTTCGAGCATAAATTAAAAAACAATTTCTTTCATCAATATGTGGATCAGTCAAAAATTTATTACAAATAGATTTGATAATTTTAGGATGTGGTAAAGTAATAGGAGCATGATTTCTTAAATATTTGTATGAATGAGGGCTAATAGTAAATAAAATGGAGCATAAGACAATTGTACTGGGCGAGTACCTATACCTTTCTTTTGAAGCATTAAGCAAAGTCAATTGTTCTGAAATACAGTTTAGAGTATCTGTAAATTCAACTGAGCCTTTAAGATTTAAAAGAATATCAGAAACAAATTTTAAAATTTTTTTGTTTTTCGGATTCAAGTTGATTTGAATTAGGCTTGTCAATCAAATCTTTCAAACCAATGTGTCATCTTCGGTGTCACCACTAGTATTAGTTGTTGGAAACCCGGTGGCTAGGTTATTATGTAAGATCAAAGGGAATGATATCATTGTGTTTTCAATTGTGTCTATAATGCTTTCTAGTTGACTCAAAGTATTTGTTTTAAATGGTGATTTTGAATCATAAATTGAAACACAAACAGATTGACCATATAAAAATGACTCTAGCTTTAAAATTTGAATATATAACAATTGCCCATATCATTATAGGAGCAGGGGTATATTCTAGCTTAAACGTCAAATTTTTAATAGTGTTTTCAGAATTTGTGTTTGTTATTGATAACCCTTTACTGAAAACCATCCTTCTTTAATATGAAAATTGAATACTTTTAAACATTCCTTAAAAGTCTCAAAGCAACTCTCCTTTTTAAAAGCAAGGTAATCTTCCTTACTTATTCTTCTAATGTTGCTCCTCCCCCCTTTAAGAAATTGTTGCTACTCTAGTTGCTTAGATTTTTCATCTCTACTTCTATATAATAATAGATTTTATAATAACAGTAATAAAGACAATTTGGAAAAATGGTTGGTATGGCATTTTTCTTCAAGCGAGGTTTTTTCAAAGTGACTGAAATAATCCTACCTGTAACAGGATCCTGCTTGGAATTTATCCATATAATGCACCCAGGAGCAAAATAAAATATACAAACTTTAGTGTTTTTATTAGACACTAAATCATTTCGCGGAATGGCTCGCAGCCATTTTTGTTTCCACCACACGGCGTTTTTGAGGAAACTAAAAACATGAACTTTTGGTAAGAAAATTGATTAAAATTGGTATTTTCTTTAATTTCAAACCGAACCGGCGAATAATAAACTGTTATAAACAATCAGAATGAAAACACGTGATGCGTGGTGACGTGGCGAGCGCATCGTCACAAAACACAATCACCCAACTAGAGTTGACGTACGTCTCGCCGCTTGATTGTTATGCTCAATATTTCGCAGAGTTACTGCTAAATGCTCTCTTCAGATCTCTTATGGCATTTTCTACCAACCTACATGTGATGACGTCACGACAATTTTTATTTCAGCCCAGATTCCTTAGTTCTTAAGAAGGTGTTGCTCTGAACCCCACAAATAGATATTCAATCATACCAATTTCAAATCCGACATACAGAACTAGATTTAAAAAACTCAAATTCCTCTACTTACCTCATATTATTCAATAAAATAGTGACTTTTGTATGATCCTGTCGCCTTCTGGAATGGATCTCAGCCTGAACAAGGTCCTTACTATCTGTCAAGTTTTTGATTGGCTGCAAAATGTTTGTGAAAACGTTGCATTTTACTTGCATTTGTTCAGTCTCTAATCCATGGAATCTGGTATCTAAAAGTGAAATTTTCAGTTGTATATGAGTATAACTTAGTTGAGTTTACATTATAAACATTATTGTTAATATTTCCTTAAATCTCCCAATATTTTATAAATTTTTCTTACCGACGACTAAAATTTCTTGCGAAACCAAATCCACGTCCTGACTTAAGTTACTAAAAGTCTCAACGGTTAAATGGGATTTGATAAAGTTGATGCAGGTGAGGGGTGAATGGTATGAATGACTTTTGACTAGACGCAAAGACACATTTTGCATGTCTAACTTTATAGAAGATAAAATCCATTCCTCTTGATGTTCAGTCTAAAAATAGAAAAAGTTTCCTTTTAATTTTATGTACTTAAATAAAAAGCTTATGATTTAAATTCCCGATAGTCAGCACTTTTCCTTAATATATTTTGCTTCTTACGGGGTTTAATTCAGTTTTCTAATTTTAAATTAAAAGAACTCGTCCATTATCTCAAAGAGACCTACGTAACTAGAGAAAAAAAATGAAAACTCCAAGTCTCAGTCTCAAAATGTCCATTTTGAGACTGAGACTTGGAGTTTTCATTTTTTTTTCTCTTCTAATTTTAAGTTAAAGCAGCGAAACAAAACATAAACGATAAACAAAAAACAATAAAGGTTTTTTTTTTAAACGTCAGTTATCTGAAGAGAAAGCTCTTTAAACATTTTTTGTTGACGACTTTGTTTAGTAATTGAACAATTATATAATATTGTAGTTCTCCATAATATAATGTAACAACTTTTCTTGAGGAGGACTCCTCTGCAAAACATAGGAGTACTATTTGTAATATTTTTCCTCTATTATAACTTAATTTTAAAATTTTATTTTTTAATAAGGAAAAGATTTATTCAATTAAGTTAATTGGCGCAGTCGGGTCGGATTTCAGGAAACCGATAGGGATCGACGATGGATTTGTGCGGATCACATTGAGGAAGTGGTCCCACTTTTATATACCTAATAACTGAAATTTGACTTCTACTAATGTAAGTGAAATTAGTTCCTTTTACCATTTATTAATTTATTTCATATTTTATATTGAGAACATTGAATTTGGGATAATATTGTGTTTCAAATTCGACCCTCAACATGGGGATCTCGGAATCTTTAAGAGATACGAAGATGGTTAAATTGGGGCAAAGTTGAGAATTTTTGAGCTTAACAATACGTCGTTTATAAATATTGAAAATTCCGAATGGTTGCGAAGATATTCAAAAAAATAAGAAATTTTGAAACTCTGTTTTCTCTTATGGCCACCATATTGAATTTTTAGATTTTTAAAATCTCTTTAAAATTACTTTTGTAAAAATGTATCATAAGTAATATTTATTTTTTGTGAAAACCAGAATTTTTGGAAAAAAACTAAATTTGCCGCAGTAGGCTGTGTTAAATTAAAAGACAATATGCTGTCATAAGTCATAAGTATCACATGTTTTAAATATTGTACAAACTGACAGTTATTTTATTAAAAAATTAAGCAATTATGATTTTTTACGAATTAAGAAAAGCAAGATATGATTAAAATTTATTATAAAGATAATATGGATAATATGATGAAAGTACATTTACAAATTGGTATTTTTAACAGAAATAATAAATGCATTCGGATCGAATATCCCCGACAATTTCGGGAAATTATATTATATATATTATTATTTCAAAAAATTGACCTTTGAATTTGAATGGCTTAAAATATGTTTTTCTTTTCAGTTTTTGAAGTCAGAATTTTAAAATTTTAAAGTTTTTGTTTCCAATTTTTAATTCCAAAAATTTTGAAATTTAAAACATTTTTGGATTTTTTTATATTTTTCGAACATCCTTACAATATTCTTGACATATGAATAAAATATAATTTTATTCCCAGACCTTAGGATCATTTGCCACATCTTCCAAGTATTTTAAATAATTTTTCTTTTAATTTTAATGTTTTAAAATAGGTTTTGGTTTTCAATTTTTAATTTCAGAATTTTTTAAAAAACTTTTAACAGTTTCCAGACTTTTTGAGTATTTTTATATTATTCGAAACATTTGTAATAAAATTTTGTTGTATTTTAAGATTTTACGGTAATTTTTCAATGTCTTGCAGGTATATAGAGAAAAAATTAAAACTCCAAGTCTCGGTCTTAAAACATCCTATATATACGTCAAGAAGGTTACATGTTTCGCTAATAAAGCATCAGACTTACAATAAACAGAAAAACACACTTAATTACAATAAAACCCTATACTAAAACAATTTTTTGTTTGTTGTATACAGGGTGTTTGGCGGAGGGTTAGCCAAACTTGGTGGGCATATACATAGATAGGCTCAGATAGAAGATATTTTCTTAATAAACTTGTGTTCTAAAAGTCTCGGGTTTTTTTATATCATTGATTTTGTGTTATATTTAGGATTTTCAAAAAATTATGCCTTTTGACATCTTTTTGAAGTTTTTTCAGCATATTTTTCACGTTTTCTTTTACATTTGTATTTAGTCTGTAATGTATCCTGAATCTAAAAAAATCAATATCAAGTACAAATAATACCGAAATAATTCGTTTTGAACTCAAAAAGTTAATACAAGTAGCAAAAAAAGTTATGAAAGGTAACTTTAACTTGACGCAAAAAAAATACTAAAATCTATCAAGATGTTCAGGTAGTTTTAAAAACATTTCCGGTTAATACTCTTTTCAATGATATACGATGTGTAACACAAAGCCGACTAACTTGCCACAATTCATGAATTTAAAGGAAAAAAAGTAAAAAAAAAATATTTTTGTAAATTTTATGTATTTATTTCAAAATTATAGACTAAATACAAATGTAAAAGAAAACGTGAAAAATATGCTGAAAAAATTTAAAGATGTCAAAAGGCATAATTTTTTGAAAATCCTGAAAATAACACAAAATCAATAATATAAAAAAAACCCGAGACTTTTAGAACACAAGTTTATTAAGAAAATACCTTCTATCTGAGCCTATCTATATGCCCACCAAGTTTGGCTAACCCTCCGCCAAACACCCTGTATATAAGATGTTTTCAGACCAAGACTTGGAGGTTTTATTTTTTCTCTACTTACGTAGGTCTCTTTTAGATGATGGACGAGTTCTTTTAATTTGCACGTATATACAATATATGTATATTATTGGAATACAATGTTTTTATTTAATTTTAGGTTTTTATTTAATTTAATGCTATTGCGTTTTCAGCATGTTTTTGTTTTTTTTTCAGGTTTTTTGAGTGTTTTTTTATGACTTACAGACATTTAACGTCATTCTTTAGGTTTTATAGAAAATTGGATTAATTTTCTATATTATTTCAAATATTTGAAAGGAAATTTTTAATATTTTTAGGGATTTAAAAAAAATATTTTCCAGGAATTTTGCGTAATTTTGTGTCTTCCAAGCATTTAGAGTAATTTTGTAAAATAAAATGGAAAATTACTTCAAGCAATAAAGGTGTAACTCTGAAGTAATGTGTTTGTACTACTACGGTATTGCATTGCTAGTATTTCTGTCTAACGTGTAATATTTATTGGCAGTTTAAATATTTTCAGTTTATGCACGCCCTACTGCGACACATTTAGTTTTTTCAAGAATTCAGGTTTTTAAAAATTAAAATATTACTTGTGATATGACCATTAAAAAGGAAACTTTATATTTATAATTTATATTATTCTTATTACATAGAAAACAGCACGTAGACGCTGCGTAGTTAAGGTTACTAGTTTAGGATTATTGTAGACGTAAGGCAGTTGTAAGTAGGATGCTAATAAATGTATAGTAAAAACCACTCTAACGCCTTCGATTTACGATGAATCTTTTCCCAACATCACATGGCGATCCTGCCAGTTGGCGTTATTATAGTAGTGGTAAATAATAAGTAAATTAGATTAAAGTAATTTTGTAAATGTGTATAAGTGTTAGTGCCGAAGAAGATATTTGGTGGATATCATTGGAACCGAATATTCAAAAGAAGAGGTAATTATTGCCCAAGCGGGTAACAGTGGAGGCCTAACCAACAACCCCAGTATCGCAAAAGCCGCGTCATGGTCACTCAAAGATATTTTAGGCCTAGGAGTGCTGATATTGGCGATTTTTATCATAATTTATTTCTGCTGGAACAGATATAATAAATCTTTAGAGCAGAAAATACGGAGAGAAATAGCTCTAAGCCAAGAGCGTGTATAAGTGCCATTTTGACGACATTAGACCGATTCCGAAGAGCGGTCACAACATGCGAACTTCAACTGGTTGTATCCATACCGGAGCCAGCATCGTGGAAACGCATTAGTGAGGCAAAAAGCCGCTAATACGCACCGAGGGATGAGAGATGCATGGAGACTCAGGAGCTGAGGTACCTTTTGGACGAGCTTAAAGTATTTTATAGGAACTTGAATAAGGATCCATTAGATAGGCGTGATAATGTTAAATATAATAGGGGTAAGTTAGACATAGTTAATAATTTTAGTATAGAATTTGTGAACATAAGAGATAAATTTAATAGTGTTAATCATAAAGAAGAGGTAATTTCTGAGGCTAAAAAATATATTGAGGGTATCGAGTCTTATTTTTCCGCCATCGATAAAATATTACAAAGTAGATTAAAAACGGCTCTAGCTGAACAAACAGAAAAGGCAGAAAGTAGTTCAGATAATTTAAATCCATATTCAGAGGAAGCCAATTCTGATTGTCTGGAAAGAGTCGAAATCATGGGGGAAAAGTTTTATTTGAGAACCGCTGCATCCCTTTAGTAATGGATGGTAGTAATGGATGGCACAGAAAATACGACTAAAATGTTAATTGATGGCATCGAGTTATATGACTCACTGCTGGAGGCTAATGCAAAACAATATTTAACTAATTATGTTCTTAAAACTAGATTAACAGCTAATGCTAAAATACGACTCCAACGATCTTACGAGTCTAACGAGTTGTTAGTACCTACTTTAAAAACCAATTTTCTAACTAAAAAGTCTGCTGCGGCATTATCCGTCCAATTGAGTAATGTTAGGCAAGGTAATAAGTCTATCGAAGAATTTGGTAGAAAAATTGAGAATCTACTGCTTGATTTGACTGTTGCTCAATCGGAGGGTAATGACGGGGCTGTAGCGCTTTTAACTCCAATTAATGAAAAACTTGCCATTAACGCATTCGCAAACGGCCTACAAAACACAGAATTACACACAATTATAAAAGCTCGGAATTATATTAAGTTAGGTGACGCTATTTGCAGCGCTAAAGATGAGGAGGTTACTAGGCAAGATGGTAATTCGCGACTTTTCCATATTATGAGAGGTAGAGGTAATAATAACTCACGGGGTTATAATAGAGGATTTTCTCGCGGCCGAGGGTTTCAAAATTCTCCAAATAGCTATAATAGTCCGGCTCAAAATAATTATAGGAATGGTTTTCGAGGGTCAAGATATACCAAGGACTTTTTAAGGTCGTATTAAAAATCTAAAAACTCCATCATGTAGCATGAAAAAAGTGGCAAAACAAAAGTGTAAATTGTTTTAAAATCGCATAAGAAATAAGCTCAGAAAAAAATAAAATCGTCTTTTCAAAATTTGGTATTTTTTCAGAACTATTCGGAATTTTCAATTTTTATAAACGGCATATTTTTAAGCTCAAAAATTCTCAACTTTGCGCCAATTTAACCATCTTCATATCTCTTATTAATTCCAAAATCTCCATGTTGAGGATCGAATTTGAAACACCCTGTATAACGTGTAAAATAAACCAAATATTCTTTGAACCTCACTTACCTCTACTGGAGCACGGCCTGTTGATACTGACGGATAAATTCTCTCTGTATCCTCACCTAAGTTATAAATTAACAGCCCTCTAATCAGTTTATACTGATGAATATCTAGTGCACAGTCCAATGTGGATAAATGACCATATATGCTACTGTCAGGAACAATATGGCAAAAGTCCTTGTGGAGATTCCTCTCATATTGTAATTTTAACTCAAACTTTTTCGTTAGCAAGGAAGGTCCTTTTCGCATTATAAGACAAGAACCAAACTTGAAGCTATCATTGGACTTTGTTGGAGTGAGCTCGCTATCTTTAACACCGGTGTAAAGATCCATATTTTCCAGTTCAATTTGCATGACTTCCAAGAGACACTTTTTTTGCGTTTCTGGATCCGCTAGAGTACTTATAGTGCCTTCTTCTCCGGAAAACCGAAACTTATTGGTCACCAAAAGCTTTCCTAAATCTATTATGACCAAACTGGAAGATTTGGAGCTTAAGGGCAGTAGTATTATTGGAGATTTGGCTTTGAGAATCAGCGAGAGACGTAACGGTTCACTAGATACCTGCAAGCGATATTTTACTTTAAAAAAATCTTATTAATGTGTTATGGCAAAAGAGATATTTACCAGTTTTCCGCTTGTAGCAGCTTGCAATCCTTTTAAAACAGTTTCCTGTCGCTCGACGAACTTATTGAAGAATGCCTGTAATTCTGCCACAAATCTTTTTGTGTGCACGTACATAACCGATGCCATATCTAATGTTAGCTGGGTGTCGTAGTCTTTTTTGCCATCTGGTGGATGTCTAAAAGCAACGAGATTTAACAAATCACTTGAATAAAAAATAATCTAATTGATAATTGAAGAACTGCGTTAAAACTTTCATACTGAACATTATTGAATTTAAAAATAATATTTAAAGATAAATAAAATAATAAAATCGTTAATAGAAACAAGAACTAATAATCCTACTCATTCTCACAAAATTATTACTTTAAAGACTCTTCAAGTTCTATATAATTAAGAGATACTACAGACACAAATAGCTGGGAATTATAAATGTGAAAAAAGCATTCTGCAACAGTTTATGATAACATAGATATTTTAGCATTACAAGAAATACTCCAATAATAACACTCAACAAAAACATATTTAATGCAATAATAATCAAAGAATCCTTTTCCAGCTGTTTTGAAGACTGGCAAAGTAATTCCAATACATAAATAAGATGATAAACAAACAATAAACTACTGTAGACCAATTACGGTGGCAAATGTCTTATTAAAAATTATTAAAATGATTATTAAAAATAAAATAATAGAATTCATACAAGTTTAGTAAAGAACTAGTCGACACTTGCAGTGGAGTCGTAGATTAAGGTAAAATGAAAATCCTAGAGTCTCAGTTCCAGTTCCAAAAAATATTGAAAAAACTATCTTGAGTACCTTTAAAATTATAGGCAGTCAGACACCCCTTGATGATATATTTTTTTTTAATTTCTAGTATAAGTATTTTTCTTTTTTTTACCTTATATATTTGAACTGCAACGCTTCCTTTCCCGAAGTCAAAAAACGTTCCTTGTAAATCTGTCCATGCAATGTCAAATCCAGAAGTGACATGGACCCTAATATGCCTTTTACTTCCTTCTGCAGTCCTTCAATCTTGACAGTAACTTCCACATTTGATATGTTGGCTTTCGCTATATCTCTGTCGGGTTTTACGAGGACCACTGTTAGAGAGCATACCGTTATATTAGTGGCAACCTAAAAAATTATGTTACACTCTTAATCTTTTAGAAATTATTATTGTATACATACTTTTTGTTTGTAGGTTTATGAGGGTAATTGCAGCAACTAATAATTTACAGGGCCTTAGTAGCTTTATAGTGACTATCAACAATACAAAAATAAATATTGGGCGTTTTATTAAATTTGCTTAATGATGAGAAATAAAAGATTTGCGAGAAGCCATCTATTGAAATATACTGAATCTAAGTTGCACTAAAACACCACACCATTATATTATTTTAGACAAGGCACTTACAAAAGAGCATTCAGATTTTAGTGTAATTTCTAACTTTATTTAAAAATTATCTGCAATTCATAATAATTGTTAACCAAGTTCATTTTTAAGTCCTAATTTATTTATTTAATATTAATAATAATGTTGGAGGTCCAGATCGACTACACAGTTTTTGGCTCAAGAATCTTCCGGCATGCTTCCTAAGTTTGGCACATTATTTTACAGAAGCACTATCTGTTCAAGAATGGCGATCCTAATATTCCAAGCAATTTCGGACCAATAACATGCCTGTCAGTATATAATACACACAAAGGGGTTGCTTTTTCTTTAAAAATATTATAATAAAACAGTATAAATCGTCTAATGTATAGGAAGGTGTTTGCGTTAAGATGATTTATCGAAATTTATAATTTATGGTTTTTTGTGGTTAAAAGAAATTAATATATTTTTTGCGGTATTAAAATATTGTTATTGGGGTATAAAATTAGGTTTACGTATGTACTATATACACATTTTTTAATTGGGCTAACCCATCGATACACGTAACACTATGACTTTTTTTTTCTCAGCACTTTTACATTGCTTGAGGAGTCGTAAAGACTGTGTAATGAAGTGTACCTTAATTTTGTTAGAATTGAATTTTGGCCTTACAAGTGAAATGTTTTTGCGGGTGGATTGGGTGGACATGCGTGGGGTTGGGTGGGTTTTTTGGGGTAATGGAGGATAATCGACAGAATAAATTGATTATTCAAAAATATGCGAGGGTTGCAGGAGATTTTATTGTGGCACACTCTACATCCGCTTAGTGAAAACTGGTTTTGACGAATTTACTCATTATATTCTTGATTATAACTACGATATCAGAAACATGGTTAACATCGAATGATGACAATAATTCTTTTAGAATACCAGGTTACAGGTTTGTCATGCGAGATCGAGCTGGAAGAGGGGGTGGTGTGGGAATCTATATAAAAAGTAAATTAAAATTTGAAACTATTGATTTTAACATTGCGTCGAATGAATTTGAGTATGCTAGTATTAAATTTAACATGAAGTCAATTTTGTTCATTACTATTTATCGTCCACCATCCTCTAATATTAATCATTTTATTGATTGGATGAAGCAATTATTTGGTTTAACTATTCCTTGCTATGACCAGGTAATATGTGTGGGAGATTTCAATATTGATTTTTTAAGGCAAAAATCAAACTCCAACAGTTACTTGATATTTTTAATTTAAAGCAAGTCATTACTGAGTCTACAAGACATAATTTTACCACAAACACTTCAAGTATTATTGATCTAATAGTAACTAATCAAACCGCCATAATAAAAAAATCGGGCTCTATATATAAAAAAATATAGCTGACCATAATATGGTATTTTCAGCATTAGATTTTCCTATGAATAATATTAGCATTAAACGAATAGAATATATAAATTACAAAAATATAGATTTAAATCAGTTACTTTTGGATGCAAGTCAATTAAATTGGGATCAAATTTATTACGCACCTAATATAGATAAGAAAATTGAAATTTTCAATAAAAATATAGTGTATTTAATAAACAGGCATGCGACTCTTTTAATTAGAAATATACGGGATAAACCATTTACGCTGTGGATTACCAATAATATCAAATTGCTCATGAAGGAAAGGGATAAAGCATAAAGCCCACCGTAAATATTTAAAACAAAGAACTGACGCACGCTTGCAATATTAGACAAATAAGAAATTACACAAAATATGGCATTGCTAGGGAAAAAAATTACTTACTTTAATTTAATGTCTCAAAAACACGGCAAAGAATTTTAGAGGGACGCAAATAATTTAAATCTCAGACGTAACAAGGATTCTGATCTTCCTGATATGTTTTCTGATTCATCGGCTATTAATAACTATTTTACAAATTTTAGTAATACAGCTAATACAACATCTAATAAGAAAATACAATTTTATAAATCACATAAACATGACAAGATCAAATATGAATTAAAATTTACTTTAATGGATCAGTCAACTTTACTTAAAATTGTAAAAACCATTCACTCTAATGCAATTTGTGAAGACGTTTTTTCTTTAGAAGATTTACATCTTTGTATTCCTTTTTGTTTAAAGCCATTACTTAATATTATGAACAGTTACATTTTACAAAATTTTTATCCTACAATCTGGAAAAAGGCAATTATAAAACCCTTAGCAAAGATCAGTAATCCAAAGGCCTCAGGCCTAGAAGTATATTGCCGTTAGTATCCAAAATATTGTAAAAATATATTCATCAACAAATTTGGGCATATATTAAATTACATTCTTTAATTCCTGAATACCAGGCAGGTTTTAGAAAGAACTTCTAACAGTTTGATTAACCTTCTTAATGAAATCAGAAAAAATGAAGAAAAAAAAATAACATGTTTTGGGTTGTTAGATTTTAGTAGAGCCTTCGATACTATAAGTCACGAAATGCTAATTAGCAGAACTTTATTATTTTGGATTTTCTGCTGATGTAGTAAATTTTTTTAGGTCTTATTTAGCTGGCAGAGCTCACTGCGTAGTTCTTAATAAGGAATTTTGCACTGAAAAATTAAGTTACCACATTGTATCTACGGGTGTCCCGCAAGGTTCCATTTTGGGCCCATTGCTCTTTTCTTTATACGTTGCTGACATGATATCTTGTGTAAAACACTCAACATTACAGCAATATGCGGATTATTCCCAACTATATCTTTCGTTTTCATCAAAATGTTCCTATAGCTAAATTTCAGTTTAATCGGGATTTAAAAAGTGTTGATAACTTTTCACAGGATCACAACTTAAAACTAAATGCTTCCAAATCTTAAGCAATAATACTGGGTTGTGGCAAAAGTGCTTTTGAGGCTTTTCCCAATTTTCATGCACAGACTCGAAATGTTCAGCTACCAGTAGTCAATGAGGTCAAAAATCTGGGCGTGTATTTTGAGAGTGGTATTACATTTCAAACTTATATCAAAAATAAACTTAAAATTGCATATATAGGCATAAAAAAACTATTTACCATCTAATATTAAATATTATTTATGTAATTCACTAGGTCTCTCTTTGCTCGATTACTGTGATGTTTTGTATTCTGATTCCTTGACTGAAACAACTGCTTACTCTATACAAAAACTCCAAAACTGCTATATGCGTTTTGCATTCAAAATACCATTTAGGAATCATATTACTCCCTATTTAAATAACAATTTTATTTTGAATATGAAAAATTGTAGAATATGCCATGTGTACACCTTCATTTATCACATTTTAAAAACTGGAGAGCCTCTATATTTGGTAAATAATTTTAAAATCATATTCATATGTATAACACTAGATTTATAAATTTATTTAGAGTCCCACAGCAAAGAAACCCAAATTTTCAAAAATCTTTTGTTTTTGTAGCCTTTCAACTTTGTTATAAATTGCCTTGAGAAATATAATTGCCTTTGAAAAAGAGCAATGGAATGCTTAATTTAATTTGAAATAAATACAATTAAAGATTACAAATAGGGGAAGTCTTTATCTCCAAGAAAAATGCATAAAGGTCACTTAGGTAAATGTATTATGCATTTCGGCTGTGTAAACAGCCGTCATCAGATACTGAACATTACAAAAAACATATACGTTCACCAAATAAAACAAAAATTACCCGTTATCGGGAATAAAAAACAACAATTTTTATTCCCGATAAAGACTTCCCCTATTTGTAATCTTTATATTCACATTCTCCTACAAAATATGGACTTCTATTCAACAAATACAATTAAGGTGTTAAAAATCCTCAAAATGGCTGTATACATTTTTTATAAGGCTTTGGTATCCGCTCGCCGTTATCTAAAATTTCTTTACAAGTAGCATTTCTTACATGCCACGTTTTCCTTTGCACCCCTTGCACGTCTACCTACCTCCCTCTGGTATTTCTTTTACTTTACAAAAAAATAAATTCGAATTAAGAAAAGTACTTATATTGGCCAGGTTAATAGTTATTATTATTATTTGTTTTTATTTTTTTTTAAAAAAGGGCCTTGCTACACAGGTTTGCACCTGTGCTAACGGTTTCATAATCGAGGCATGGTTCTATTTATCATAATGGTTTATTTATTGTAAATTGATAATTAGGTTTGTACTTTTATCGATAAATAAATTTATTTTGAATTTGAATATACAAACTATTAACGTCACTTCGTGTTTACGTCAAAAAGGTTGTATCCGAGGGTCATTTAGGTGTAACCACCAACTTTCTATTGATGCATTGGTTATAAAACAAGCCCACACCAAAAAAAATGTAAATGTACGCTACATTGATTATCCCAAGGCCTTTGATTCTATCCCTCTGAAACTACTGGAAATCTACAAGATATGTCCCAAAGTGAGAGAGGTGCTCCATTAGCTTAGGGGCACTTGGAGAACCAATTCTTCTAAATAACAATAACGCCGGTAAAGTAAAAATTTCCAGAGGAATTTTCCAAGGAGATTCTTTATCACCGATATGGTTCTGCCTAGTATTAAATACTCCTTAATAATACAAATATAGGATGCATGCTGAATACAAACAAAAACAATCACAAGTTATCTCACCTGTTATACGTTGATGATTTGGAACTTTACGAAGAGAACAAAATCAGAGGGAACTATACTTTTTTTATTTTAATTAACATTATTAAGATATTCAGCAGTGACATGCATGTCATTTAAACTCAATAAGTGCGATATTGTAAACATCAAGAAAGACGTAGTGGAAAACCAAATAGACCAGTTTTAGGACTGTAGTGTATGTATATTATTAATAATTTATAAATAAAGGAATGCGGGGTCAGACACCGAAAAATTACATGAACAAACTTGCAAAAGTAAATAAATATTTATATTTAAAGATCCTAATAGTACAAGGACATTAAAAATATACAGCCAGAAGGTAATTATAAATATTTAGAAATGCCACAAAATCAACGTATTGACTACAACTTATATAAATATTTACCATCAACAACAAAAATTTCCAAAAAATTTAAGAAGAGAGTGTTCAAGATTTTAAATACCAAACACTCCGCCACAAATTAAATCGTTGCCCTAATTTGGGCAGAACCTACACTGACCTACACTTTTAGGATTTTAAATTTGACTGATCTAAGTGAGCTAGAATACTGACCAAGTTTCGATGTCTACACACAAATGCATCAACAGAAAGGCTTTATCTGTCTTGTAAAAAAGGTGGTCGGGCGATGGTGAATATCTCAAAGTTATGCAGAACCCAAGAGCAAAATTTGAAACAATGACTCCTTAAATCCAATCATACATTAATGATATTGACAGCCCAGGAAGACCCAGCTGCATGGATGGAACAGGCTTTACATGACCAGATCCCAAAGAGTTTATAGCTGTATAATGTTGTCAAACCGTCTTTGTTAGCATGGCTTAGAGTTGGTTGCCTATACCCAGAGACCGAGGGTTTCTCTATGGTCATCCAAGATAGAGTAATAAAGGCGCGAAATTAGGAGATGATGACAATTAGAGATGCCTTCAACTTGAAGTCGAAGATAAATGCAAAACATTTAATACAGTGGTCGATAGAATATGAGCCGCTTAGAGGAAAAGCGGTATATGTCAGTATTTTTTAATTTTTGAGTTATACCAATTATTATGTTTCCACTGGTGTAATATATTCAGTCAAAAACTGGAATAAGTCAAGGCACCACGCTGTTCCGATGTCGCGCCAGGTCCTATTAAACTCGCTTTTTCTTGTTTAGTCAGGTTTTTTTAGTGTTATGGTACGTAGTGTGTAGATCAGTTACTGTAGCTAAGAAAAGAGATATGATAGAACTTCTTCAGTGGATTCCCCCGATTCAGCATCAGTTTTTCCTGGACTTACTGACAAAAGAAGATGCTGTTGACAGTGGTCCATTATCCGATTCTGATGAAGATTAATTTGTTTAATAACTTGTTCTTACTCTCCTTACTGTAAGTTTAGTATGTAAGATAAGTAGTAGTAATGTTTTGCTCGTCAAGCTCTATACTTTTTGAACACTTTCATCAGTAATAGATATCATAGTAAACATACTACAGCTATTATTTTTCTTTGGCTCATCAATATTGTGAAATTTGGTTAACTTTTACGAGGAAAAGTGAAGAATGACATTGGGCGGCAAAAATGTAATTAATGGGCGCAATCAGTAAAAATGTTTACCATATGAAATTTTAGTACAGGATTATTATCAATATGTACAGGGTGGGCCAATTTAGACGTTTTCTTATGGGTCATGTCCCTGTTAGAGATAAAAAAATTTTGACCTCCATTCTCCGGGCTCAAATTTTAAAAGAAGTTTATTGAAGCAAATGAAATTTTGCTATGGCAAACAGTTTGGCCGCTAGAGGGCGTTTCTGAAATTTGGTCATTTTCGTTTTTCGGCTATGGCTGTTGTGTTTTTAAAGATAAATGATTTCTGTAAAGACTTTCTTATAGCACTTTTAAGCGCTTAACATGCTCATGATATTTAAATTTATACAGGGTGCTTCATTATTAATTTTTCTTTTTTTTTTTTTTTTAAATGGAATGCATATTATTTTTTTGCATTTTCTTGTAGCCCTTAAAATTCCCTTTTCAAATATATATAACACTAACAATCTAAATTTAATAGTTTACGATATATAAATAAATTTCTTAAATATTAAAAACACGTAGGTAATGACCCGCCATTTTAATCGCGTAAACGGAAGAGTAGGCGTGTTTTAAACTGCTATAAGTGAAGCTTAATATTTACATAAACAAACTTGTTTTTATAATCTATGTTTTCCTTTGTATTTATATTTTGATATTAGAATCCAAAAACGTATCAATTTTCCAAAAAATTCCATATGATTAGATGTTTTATCAAATATAATGAGAATTTAAGGGCCTGCGATATCAACGTCCTTATTAAAAATAAGTGCAGTTATTTAAGACACTCAAAGATTAAAAAAGGACGTTATAGGTTCTGTATTTTTTATTTGTGATACTTCAGTAAGCGCTTTTAAAAATCAAAAGTAAATTAAACAATAGCTCCTGTTTTATTAAATATTAATTATATTAATGGACAAATTTATACAGTTATAAAAACAAAATAATACTGTAAAAAAAAAAAAGTATTTATTTATTTATTTATTTTAAACTTAGAATATGAACTAACAAACAAAAAGTAAAAACCAGATTTTATTTTTTTATTGATATTTTAACTAAAACTGCAACTCTATATATTACGTACTTATAACAAGTGTTCAAACTGAGCTCCTTCCTGATCAATGCACCAGCGGCTACGTTTTTCAACATTATCAACAGCGTTTCTTAATTCAATATTTGTTATTGTTGCAAATGCATTATGTAAAGCTTCTTCCAACATTACTCTTGAAGTAATTGGCTGTTGGTATATCAAGTCTTTTATTCTTCCCCAAAGATAAAAATCTAAGGGTGTTAAGTCAGGGGATCTAGGCGGCCAACGTATTGGACCTTGATTTCCTATCCACTGCTCACCAAACTGCTCATTTAAATAATTACTGACCACTCTAGAATTGTGCGGTGGCGCACCATCCTGCTGGAAAAATATAGGATGCCTCTGCTGGGCTAGAGGCAATTCCTCTAGGAAGCGCTCAACTTGCGTTTGCAGAATTTTTAAATATCGCTCTGAATTTAACTGTCCATCATAAATATAGGGACCAATAAATCTGCCACGAAATATGCCTACCCATACACTAAAACTGTAACGGCCTTGATTTCTTACAGCCACCGTTGCGTGAGGATTTGCTCGAGCCCAGGTATACCTATTATACCTATTAAAAATCCCTACACTACTAATCGATGCTTCATCCGTCCAAATACAATTGTAGCCAAATGTTGTATCTTGACCACACTTTCGCAAATACCACCGACAGAATTCCAATCTTCTATCACGATCCGCAGGAAAGAGATGATGAACTTTTCGGGTTCGATAAGCTTTATACCAATATTTTTTAAAATCCGTCTTGCAGAGGTCCTTGGCACACCAGTTTCTACTTCCAATTTCCGGGTGGATAGATTAGAGTTATTTTCAATTGCGCCCAAAACTGTTATATCCAATAGTTCTTGATCGTCATTTATATTATTATTAGCATTTCTTCGCGGTTTAGCAAAAGAACCAAAATTAATAAGGTTTCTTTTTAATTTCTCAAACAGCGTACTATGTGGCTGCCCCCGTTCTGGATATCGTCGTTGATATAAATTACAGGCCTCTCTTGCATTTTCATTACATTCAATAAAACATTTAATCATATCGAATTTTTCATAGTTTTGATACATTGTGCTTATCACATAAAAGAAATACAAAGTAAAACAGATTATGAAAATAAGCTTGTTTATGTCAAAATGACGTATTACTCAAAACAGTTTGACAACCGCCTACTCAACCCTTTACGCAATTGTTTCACCCGCAATTGTGTCACCCGCCTACTCTGTTTTTTAGGCGTTATAAATGGCACGGCATTATAATTTATTGATACTTAAGAAATCTATTTATATCTCCTAAACTAATGAATTTAGATTATAAGTGTTATATATATTTGAAAAGGGAATTTTAAGGGCTACAAGAAAATGCAAAAAAATAATATGCATTCCATTAAAAAAAAAAAAAAAGAAAAATTAATAATGAAGCACCCTGTATACATTTAAATATCATGAGCATGTTAAGCGCTTAAAAGTGCTATAAGAAAGTCTTTACAGAAATCATTTATCTTTAAAAACACAGCAGCCATAGCCGAAAAACGAAAATGACCAAATTTCAGAAACGCCCTCTAGCGGCCAAACTGTTTACTATAGCAAAATTTCATTTGCTTCAATAAACTTCTTTTAAAATTTGAGCCCGGAGAATGGAGGTCAACATTTTTTTATCTCTAACAGGGACATGACTTCCCATAAGAAAACGTCTAAATTGGCCCACCCTGTACAAAAAAGTAAAGAATATGTTACTGCGATTTTTTAATTCATCCAGATGCAAAATATCAATTTTCTTAATTTCTACTTTAAGGGAGTTAGACCACTTTTCCGCTGAACGGCTCATATATCATTGCAGGTTGCTGATCAACTGCAAACAACGCCTATCTAGGTAGCGGCAATCAACCTTCTAAAATTATTTACCAACAACCGAACTCTAAAGTGGTCTCCTCAAGACTTGTCTACAATAATATGAATACGAGCCATAAGCAATTTTAGTAACACCCTTAATGCTGCTCTACTGGGCATCGACCGATAACGACGGATAGACAGTTGACCATAATAGACCTGACATCGTCGTTATATTCCAACGGTTTTGTCTTAGTTTCGTCATTCTGAATCCAACGAGACCATCCGCAAGATCGTAGCTCATACGATAGCCGAGATATGGCATTTTTGATGGCAAAAACGGACGTCGAGAACGACTTTTTCAGGATTTTCAAAGTGCTCTCATTCCCTTAGTTCTGCTCGGATCCTGTTATAACCCGGTGTTTTCGTAATCTAGGTGACCCAAATAACACGCTGATATACTTAGTTTGATTTCGAAAAAAATCAATTTTTGGTGAAAAAATTCGATACGGGGGTATACCCGAAAAATTAAAAAACCCAAACTTTGAAGGTCGATATCTCGGCTTCTATGGGAGCTATCGAGCATATTCCAACGGTTTTGTCTTAGTTTCGTCATTCTGAATCCAACGAGACCATCCACAAGGTCGTAGCTCTTACGATAGCCGAGATATGGCATTTTTGATGCCCATTTTTGGCCTCAAAAACGGACGTCGAAAACGACTTTTTCAGGATTTTCAAAGTGCTCTCATTCCCTTAGTTCTGCTCGGATCCTGTTATAACCCGGTGTTTTCGTAATCTAGGTGACCCAAATAACACGCTGGTTTTGTCTTAGTTTCGTCATTCTGAATCCAACGAGACCATCCACAAGGTCGTAGCTCTTACGATAGCCGAGATATGGCATTTTTGATGCCCATTTTTGGCCTCAAAAACGGACGTCGAAAACGACTTTTTCAGGATTTTCAAAGTGCTCTCATTCCCTTAGTTCTGCTCGGATCCTGTTATAACCCGGTGTTTTCGTAATCTAGGTGACCCAAATAACACGCTGGTATATTTAGTTTGATTTCGAAAAAAATCAATTTTTGGTGAAAAAATTCGATACGGGGGGGTATACCCGAAAAATGAAAAAACCCAAACTTTGAAGGTCGATATCTCGGCTTCTATTAGAGCTATCGAGCATATTCCAACGGTTTTGTCTTAGTTTCGTCATTCTGAATCCAACGAGACCATCCACAAGGTCGTAGCTCTTACGATAGCCGAGATATGGCATTTTTGATGCCCATTTTTGGCCTCAAAAACGGACGTCGAAAACGACTTTTTCAGGATTTTCAAAGTGCTCTCATTCCCTTAGTTCTGCTCGGATCCTGTTATAACCCGGTGTTTTCGTAATCTAGGTGACCCAAATAACACGCTGATATACTTAGTTTGATTTCGAAAAAAATCAATTTTTGGTGAAAAAATTCGATACGGGGGTATACCCGAAAAATTAAAAAACCCAAACTTTGAAGGTCGATATCTCGGCTTCTATGGGAGCTATCGAGCATATTCCAACGGTTTTGTCTTAGTTTCGTCATTCTGAATCCAACGAGACCATCCACAAGGTCGTAGCTCTTACGATAGCCGAGATATGGCATTTTTGATGCCCATTTTTGGCCTCAAAAACGGACGTCGAAAACGACTTTTTCAGGATTTTCAAAGTGCTCTCATTCCCTTAGTTCTGCTCGGATCCTGTTATAACCCGGTGTTTTCGTAATCTAGGTGACCCAAATAACACGCTGGTATATTTAGTTTGATTTCGAAAAAAATCAATTTTTGGTGAAAAAATTCGATACGGGGGGGTATACCCGAAAAATGAAAAAACCCAAACTTTGAAGGTCGATATCTCGGCTTCTATTAGAGCTATCGAGCATATTCCAACGGTTTTGTCTTAGTTTCGTCATTCTGAATCCAACGAGACCATCCACAAGGTCGTAGCTCTTACGATAGCCGAGATATGGCATTTTTGATGCCCATTTTTGGCCTCAAAAACGGACGTCGAAAACGACTTTTTCAGGATTTTCAAAGTGCTCTCATTCCCTTAGTTCTGCTCGGATCCTGTTATAACCCGGTGTTTTCGTAATCTAGGTGACCCAAATAACACGCTGGTATATTTAGTTTGATTTCGAAAAAAATCAATTTTTGGTGAAAAAATTCGATACGGGGGGGTATACCCGAAAAATGAAAAAACCCAAACTTTGAAGGTCGATATCTCGGCTTCTATTAGAGCTATCGAGCATATTCCAACGGTTTTGTCTTAGTTTCGTCATTCTGAATCCAACGAGACCATCCACAAGGTCGTAGCTCTTACGATAGCCGAGATATGGCATTTTTGATGCCCATTTTTGGCCTCAAAAACGGACGTCGAAAACGACTTTTTCAGGATTTTCAAAGTGCTCTCATTCCCTTAGTTCTGCTCGGATCCTGTTATAACCCGGTGTTTTCGTAATCTAGGTGACCCAAATAACACGCTGGTATATTTAGTTTGATTTCGAAAAAAATCAATTTTTGGTGAAAAAATTCGATACGGGGGGGTATACCCGAAAAATGAAAAAACCCAAACTTTGAAGGTCGATATCTCGGCTTCTATTAGAGCTATCGAGCATATTCCAACGGTTTTGTCTTAGTTTCGTCATTCTGAATCCAACGAGACCATCCACAAGGTCGTAGCTCTTACGATAGCCGAGATATGGCATTTTTGATGCCCATTTTTGGCCTCAAAAACGGACGTCGAAAACGACTTTTTCAGGATTTTCAAAGTGCTCTCATTCCCTTAGTTCTGCTCGGATCCTGTTATAACCCGGTGTTTTCGTAATCTAGGTGACCCAAATAACACGCTGATATACTTAGTTTGATTTCGAAAAAAATCAATTTTTGGTGAAAAAATTCGATACGGGGGTATACCCGAAAAATTAAAAAACCCAAACTTTGAAGGTCGATATCTCGGCTTCTATGGGAGCTATCGAGCATATTCCAACGGTTTTGTCTTAGTTTCGTCATTCTGAATCCAACGAGACCATCCACAAGGTCGTAGCTCTTACGATAGCCGAGATATGGCATTTTTGATGCCCATTTTTGGCCTCAAAAACGGACGTCGAAAACGACTTTTTCAGGATTTTCAAAGTGCTCTCATTCCCTTAGTTCTGCTCGGATCCTGTTATAACCCGGTGTTTTCGTAATCTAGGTGACCCAAATAACACGCTGGTATATTTAGTTTGATTTCGAAAAAAATCAATTTTTGGTGAAAAAATTCGATACGGGGGGGTATACCCGAAAAATGAAAAAACCCAAACTTTGAAGGTCGATATCTCGGCTTCTATTAGAGCTATCGAGCATATTCCAACGGTTTTGTCTTAGTTTCGTCATTCTGAATCCAACGAGACCATCCACAAGGTCGTAGCTCTTACGATAGCCGAGATATGGCATTTTTGATGCCCATTTTTGGCCTCAAAAACGGACGTCGAAAACGACTTTTTCAGGATTTTCAAAGTGCTCTCATTCCCTTAGTTCTGCTCGGATCCTGTTATAACCCGGTGTTTTCGTAATCTAGGTGACCCAAATAACACGCTGGTATATTTAGTTTGATTTCGAAAAAAATCAATTTTTGGTGAAAAAATTCGATACGGGGGGGTATACCCGAAAAATGAAAAAACCCAAACTTTGAAGGTCGATATCTCGGCTTCTATTAGAGCTATCGAGCATATTCCAACGGTTTTGTCTTAGTTTCGTCATTCTGAATCCAACGAGACCATCCACAAGGTCGTAGCTCTTACGATAGCCGAGATATGGCATTTTTGATGCCCATTTTTGGCCTCAAAAACGGACGTCGAAAACGACTTTTTCAGGATTTTCAAAGTGCTCTCATTCCCTTAGTTCTGCTCGGATCCTGTTATAACCCGGTGTTTTCGTAATCTAGGTGACCCAAATAACACGCTGGTATATTTAGTTTGATTTCGAAAAAAATCAATTTTTGGTGAAAAAATTCGATACGGGGGGGTATACCCGAAAAATGAAAAAACCCAAACTTTGAAGGTCGATATCTCGGCTTCTATTAGAGCTATCGAGCATATTCCAACGGTTTTGTCTTAGTTTCGTCATTCTGAATCCAACGAGACCATCCACAAGGTCGTAGCTCTTACGATAGCCGAGATATGGCATTTTTGATGCCCATTTTTGGCCTCAAAAACGGACGTCGAAAACGACTTTTTCAGGATTTTCAAAGTGCTCTCATTCCCTTAGTTCTGCTCGGATCCTGTTATAACCCGGTGTTTTCGTAATCTAGGTGACCCAAATAACACGCTGGTATATTTAGTTTGATTTCGAAAAAAATCAATTTTTGGTGAAAAAATTCGATACGGGGGGGTATACCCGAAAAATGAAAAAACCCAAACTTTGAAGGTCGATATCTCGGCTTCTATTAGAGCTATCGAGCATATTCCAACGGTTTTGTCTTAGTTTCGTCATTCTGAATCCAACGAGACCATCCACAAGGTCGTAGCTCTTACGATAGCCGAGATATGGCATTTTTGATGCCTATTTTTGGCCTCAAAAACGGACGTCGAAAACGACTTTTTCAGGATTTTCAAAGTGCTCTCATTCCCTTAGTTCTGCTCGGATCCTGTTATAACCCGGTGTTTTCGTAATCTAGGTGACCCAAATAACACGCTGGTATACTTAGTTTGATTTCGAAAAAAATCAATTTTTGGTGAAAAAATTCGATACGGGGGGGTATACCCGAAAAATGAAAAAACCCAAACTTTGAAGGTCGATATCTCGGCTTCTATGGGAGCTATCGAGCATATTCCAACGGTTTTGTCTTAGTTTCGTCATTCTGAATCCAACGAGACCATCCGCAAGGTCGTAGCTCTTACGATAGCCGAGATATGGCATTTTTGATGCCCATTTTTGGCCTCAAAAACGGACGTCGAAAACGACTTTTTCAGGATTTTCAAAGTGCTCTCATTCCCTTAGTCCTGCTCGGATCCTGTTATAACCCGGTGTTTTCGTAATCTAGGTGACCCAAATAATACGCTGGTATACTTAGTTTGATTTCGAAAAAAATCAATTTTTGGTGAAAAAAATCGATACGGGGAGGTATACCCGAAAAATGAAAAAACCTAAACTTTGAAGGTCGATATCTCGGCTTCTATGGGAGCTATCGGGAAAATTCCAACGGTTTTGTCTTAGTTTCGTCATTCTGAATCCAACGAGACCATCCGCAAGGTCGTAGCTCTTACGATAGCCGAGATATGGCATTTTTGATGCCCATTTTTGGCCTCAAAAACGGACGTCGAAAACGACTTTTTCAGGATTTTCAAAGTGCTCTCATTCCCTTAGTTCTGCTCGGATCCTGTTATAACCCGGTGTTTTCGTAATCTAGGTGACCCAAATAACACGCTGGTATACTTAGTTTGATTTCGAAAAAAATCAATTTTTGGTGAAAAAATTCGATACGGGGGGGTATACCTGAAAAATGAAAAAACCCAAACTTTGAAGGTCGATATCTCGGCTTCTATGGGAGCTATCGAGCATATTCCAACGGTTTTGTCTTAGTTTCGTCATTCTGAATCCAACGAGACCATCCGCAAGGTCGTAGCTCTTACGATAGCCGAGATATGGCATTTTTGATGCCCATTTTTGGCCTCAAAAACGGACGTCGAAAACGACTTTTTCAGGATTTTCAAAGTGCTCTCATTCCCTTAGTTCTGCTCGGATCCTGTTATAACCCGGTGTTTTCGTAATCTAGGTGACCCAAATAACACGCTGGTATACTTAGTTTGATTTCGAAAAAAATCAATTTTTGGTGAAAAAATTCGATACGGGGGGGTATACCTGAAAAATGAAAAAACCCAAACTTTGAAGGTCGATATCTCGGCTTCTATGGGAGCTATCGAGCATATTCCAACGGTTTTGTCTTAGTTTCGTCATTCTGAATCCAACGAGACCATCCGCAAGGTCGTAGCTCTTACGATAGCCGAGATATGGCATTTTTGATGCCCATTTTTGGCCTCAAAAACGGACGTCGAAAACGACTTTTTCAGGATTTTCAAAGTGCTCTCATTCCCTTAGTTCTGCTCGGATCCTGTTATAACCCGGTGTTTTCGTAATCTAGGTGACCCAAATAACACGCTGGTATACTTAGTTTGATTTCGAAAAAAATCAATTTTTGGTGAAAAAATTCGATACGGGGGGGTATACCTGAAAAATGAAAAAACCCAAACTTTGAAGGTCGATATCTCGGCTTCTATGGGAGCTATCGAGCATATTCCAACGGTTTTGTCTTAGTTTCGTCATTCTGAATCCAACGAGACCATCCGCAAGGTCGTAGCTCTTACGATAGCCGAGATATGGCATTTTTGATGCCTATTTTTGGCCTCAAAAACGGACGTCGAGAACGACTTTTTCAGGATTTTCAAAGTGCTCTCATTCCCTTAGTTCTGCTCGGATCCTGTTATAACCCGGTGTTTTCGTAATCTAGGTGACCCAAATAACACGCTGGTATACTTAGTTTGATTTCGAAAAAAATCAATTTTTGGTGAAAAAATTCGATACGGGGGGGTATACCCGAAAAATGAAAAAACCCAAACTTTGAAGGTCGATATCTCGGCTTCTATGGGAGCTATCGAGCATATTCCAACGGTTTTGTCTTAGTTTCGTCATTCTGAATCCAACGAGACCATCCGCAAGGTCGTAGCTCTTACGATAGCCGAGATATGGCATTTTTGATGCCCATTTTTGGCCTCAAAAACGGACGTCGAAAACGACTTTTTCAGGATTTTCAAAGTGCTCTCATTCCCTTAGTTCTGCTCGGATCCTGTTATAACCCGGTGTTTTCGTAATCTAGGTGACCCAAATAACACGCTGGTATACTTAGTTTGATTTCGAAAAAAATCAATTTTTGGTGAAAAAATTCGATACGGGGGGGTATACCCGAAAAATGAAAAAAACCAAACTTTGAAGGTCGATATCTCGGCTTCTATGGGAGCTATCGGGAAAATTCCAACGGTTTTGTCTTAGTTTCGTCATTTTGAATCCAACGAGACCATCTGCAAGGTCGTAGCTCTTACGATAGCCGAGATATGGCATTTTTCATGCCCATTTTTGGCCTCAAAAACGGACGTCGAGAACGACTTTTTCAGGATTTTCAAAGTGCTCTCATTCCCTTAGTTCTGCTCGGATCCTGTTATAACCCGGTGTTTTCGTAATCTAGGTGACCCAAATAACACGCTGCTATACTTAGTTTGATTTCGAAAAAAATCAATTTTTGGTGAAAAAATTCGATACGGGGGGGTATACCCGAAAAATGAAAAAACCCAAACTTTGAAGGTCGATATCTCGGCTTCTATGGGAGCTATCGGGAAAATTCCAACGGTTTTGTCTTAGTTTCGTCATTCTGAATCCAACGAGACCATCCGCAAGGTCGTAGCTCTTACGATAGCCGAGATATGGCATTTTTGATGCCCATTTTTGGCCTCAAAAACGGACGTCGAAAACGACTTTTTCAGGATTTTCAAAGTGCTCTCATTCCCTTAGTTCTGCTCGGATCCTGTTATAACCCGGTGTTTTCGTAATCTAGGTGACCCAAATAACACGCTGGTATACTTAGTTTGATTTCGAAAAAAATCAATTTTTGGTGAAAAAATTCGATACGGGGGGGTATACCCGAAAAATGAAAAAAACCAAACTTTGAAGGTCGATATCTCGGCTTCTATGGGAGCTATCGAGCATATTCCAACGGTTTTGTCTTAGTTTCGTCATTCTGAATCCAACGAGACCATCCGCAAGGTCGTAGCTCTTACGATAGCCGAGATATGGCATTTTTGATGCCCATTTTTGGCCTCAAAAACGGACGTCGAGAACGACTTTTTCAGGATTTTCAAAGTGCTCTCATTCCCTTAGTTCTGCTCGGATCCTGTTATAACCCGGTGTTTTCGTAATCTAGGTGACCCAAATAACACGCTGGTATACTTAGTTTGATTTCGAAAAAAATCAATTTTTGGTGAAAAAATTCGATACGGGGGGGTATACCCGAAAAATGAAAAAACTCAAACTTTGAAGGTCGATATCTCGGCTTCTATGGGAGCTATCGGGAAAATTCCAACGGTTTTGTCTTAGTTTCGTCATTCTGAATCCAACGAGACCATCCGCAAGGTCGTAGCTCTTACGATAGCCGAGATATGGCATTTTTGATGCCTATTTTTGGCCTCAAAAACGGACGTCGAAAACGACTTTTTCAGGATTTTCAAAGTGCTCTCATTCCCTTAGTTCTGCTCGGATCCTGTTATAACCCGGTGTTTTCGTAATCTAGGTGACCCAAATAACACGCTGGTATACTTAGTTTGATTTCGAAAAAAATCAATTTTTGGTGAAAAAATTCGATACGGGGGTATACCCGAAAAATGAAAAAAACCAAACTTTGAAGGTCGATATCTCGGCTTCTATGGGAGCTATCGAGCATATTCCAACGGTTTTGTCTTAGTTTCGTCATTCTGAATCCAACGAGACCATCCGCAAGGTCGTAGCTCTTACGATAGCCGAGATATGGCATTTTTGATGCCCATTTTTGGCCTCAAAAACGGACGTCGAAAACGACTTTTTCAGGATTTTCAAAGTGCTCTCATTCCCTTAGTTCTGCTCGGATCCTGTTATAACCCGGTGTTTTCGTAATCTAGGTGACCCAAATAACACGCTGGTATACTTAGTTTGATTTCGAAAAAAATCAATTTTTGGTGAAAAAATTCGATACGGGGGGGTATACCCGAAAAATGAAAAAACCCAAACTTTGAAGGTCGATATCTCGGCTTCTATTGGAGCTATCGGGAAAATTCCAACGGTTTTGTCTTAGTTTCGTCATTCTGAATCCAACGAGACCATCCGCAAGGTCGTAGCGCTTACGATAGCTGAGATATGGCATTTTTGATGCCCATTTTTGGCCTCAAAAACGGACGTCGAAAACGACTTTTTCAGGATTTTCAAAGTGCTCTCATTCCCTTAGTTCTGCTCGGATCCTGTTATAACCCGGTGTTTTCGTAATCTAGGTGACCCAAATAACACGCTGCTATACTTAGTTTGATTTCGAAAAAAATCAATTTTTGGTGAAAAAATTCGATACGGGGGGGTATACCCGAAAAATGAAAAAACCCAAACTTTGAAGGTCGATATCTCGGCTTCTATGGGAGCTATCGGGAAAATTCCAACGGTTTTGTCTTAGTTTCGTCATTCTGAATCCAACGAGACCATCCGCAAGGTCGTAGCTCTTACGATAGCCGAGATATGGCATTTTCGATGCCTATTTTTGGCCTCAAAAACGGACGTCGAAAACGACTTTTTCAGGATTTTCAAAGTGCTCTCATTCCCTTAGTTCTGCTCGGATCCTGTTATAACCCGGTGTTTTCGTAATCTAGGTGACCCAAATAACACGCTGGTATACTTAGTTTGATTTCGAAAAAAATCAATTTTTGGTGAAAAAATTCGATACGGGGGGGTATACCCGAAAAATGAAAAAAACCAAACTTTGAAGGTCGATATCTCGGCTTCTATGGGAGCTATCGAGCATATTCCAACGGTTTTGTCTTAGTTTCGTCATTCTGAATCCAACGAGACCATCCGCAAGGTCGTAGCTCTTACGATAGCCGAGATATGGCATTTTTGATGCCTATTTTTGGCCTCAAAAACGGACGTCGAAAACGACTTTTTCAGGATTTTCAAAGTGCTCTCATTCCCTTAGTTCTGCTCGGATCCTGTTATAACCCGGTGTTTTCGTAATCTAGGTGACCCAAATAACACGCTGGTATACTTAGTTTGATTTCGAAAAAAATCAATTTTTGGTGAAAAAATTCGATACGGGGGGGTATACCCGAAAAATGAAAAAAACCAAACTTTGAAGGTCGATATCTCGGCTTCTATGGGAGCTATCGAGCATATTCCAACGGTTTTGTCTTAGTTTCGTCATTCTGAATCCAACGAGACCATCCGCAAGGTCGTAGCTCTTACGATAGCCGAGATATGGCATTTTTGATGCCTATTTTTGGCCTCAAAAACGGACGTCGAAAACGACTTTTTCAGGATTTTCAAAGTGCTCTCATTCCCTTAGTTCTGCTCGGATCCTGTTATAACCCGGTGTTTTCGTAATCTAGGTGACCCAAATAACACGCTGGTATACTTAGTTTGATTTCGAAAAAAATCAATTTTTGGTGAAAAAATTCGATACGGGGGGGTATACCCGAAAAATGAAAAAACTCAAACTTTGAAGGTCGATATCTCGGCTTCTATGGGAGCTATCGGGAAAATTCCAACGGTTTTGTCTTAGTTTCGTCATTCTGAATCCAACGAGACCATCCGCAAGGTCGTAGCTCTTACGATAGCCGAGATATGGCATTTTTGATGCCCATTTTTGGCCTCAAAAACGGACGTCGAAAACGACTTTTTCAGGATTTTCAAAGTGCTCTCATTCCCTTAGTTCTGCTCGGATCCTGTTATAACCCGGTGTTTTCGTAATCTAGGTGACCCAAATAAGACGCTGGTATACTTAGTTTGATTTCGAAAAAAATCAATTTTTGGTGAAAAAATTCGAAATGAAAAAACCCAAACTTTGAAGGTCGATATCTCGGCTTCTTCTTCTTCTCTCTTGCATTTTCATTACATTCAATAAAACATTTAATCATATCGAATTTTTCATAGTTTTGATACATTGTGATTATCACATAAAAGAAATACAAAGTAAAACAGATTATGAAAATAAGCTTGTTTATGTCAAAATGACGTATTACTCAAAACAGTTTGACAACCGCCTACTCAACCCTTTACGCAATTGTTTCACCCGCAATTGTGTCACCCGCCTACTCTGTTTTTTAGGCGTTTTAAATGGCACGGCATTATAATTTATTGATACTTAAGAAATCTATTTATATCTCTTAAACTAATGAATTTAGATTATAAGTGTTTTATATATTTGAAAAGGGAATTTTAAGGGCTACAAGAAAATGCAAAAAAATAATATGCATTCCATTAAAAAAAAAAAAAAAAAAAATTAATAATGAAGTAAAATTGTATTAAAAAGTAAAAAGTGTATAAATTTAAATATCATGAGCATGTTAAGCGCTTAAAAGTGCTATAAGAAAGTCTTTACAGAAATCATTTATCTTTAAAAACACAGCAGCCATAGCCGAAAAACGAAAATGACCAAATTTCAGAAACGGCCTCTAGCGGCCAAACTGTTTGCCATAGCAAAATTTCATTTGCTTCAATAAACTTCTTTTAAAATTTGAGCCCGGAGAATGGAGGTCAACATTTTTTATCTCTAACAGGGACATGACTTCCCATAAGAAAACGTCTAAATTGGCCCACCCTGTACAAAAAAGTAAAGAATATGTTACTGCGATTTTTTAATTCATCCAGATGCAAAATATCAATTTTCTTAATTTCTACTTTAAGGGAGTTAGACCACTTTTCCGCTGAACGGCTCATATATCATTGCAGGTTGCTGATCAACTGCAAACAACGCCTATCTAGGTCGCCGCAATCAACCTTCTAAAATTATTTACCAACAACCGAACTCTAAAGTGGTCTCCTCAAGACTTGTCTACAATAATATAAATACGAGCCATAAGCAATTTTAGTAACACCCTTAATCCTGCTCTACTGGGCATCGACCGATAACGACGGATAGACAGTTGACCATAATAGACCTGACATCGTCGTTATCGACAAAAACAAGAAAAACTGGCCTTATTATCGACGTAATAGTTCCATTGACTAACAACCTCAGTAAAACTGAAACGGAAAAAATCACAAAACATGAAAACCTATTTATAGAACTGAATCAAACCTGACAGTTCCACAAAATCTCTACAATTCCACTAGTAAATTCGGTAGAGGCTATAATATCGACAAAGCTCTCCAAAAACATTCAGGCTGAGAGAGACTAAAGTGTTTTTTCTACATAATAGAGTTGTCCTAGGGTGTCGCAGAAATTCTTAGAAAGCGAGGAACCGTTAATGCAGCTCATTAACATTCACGAGTCTGCAGGAGCTGCAGCATTTCTCTACGGAGCGCCAGGTATTTTTTCACATGGTTTCACCGAAAATTCACCAAGACGTAGTTGGGATAAGAGTCAAAATAAAGAAGGCTGAAGTGGACGGATTTATGGAAGAATACATGAATAAGCCGATGCTCTCCGTGTTCTTCAGGCATGCGTGAGACAATAATCTCTCTTTTTTCTAATAAGAACAGTACACACACATAATTTCACAATCATCGATATATTCTTACTATGCTACTCGTATTTTAAGGATTCTAGGAGGAGACAAATAAACGTATTTACCTGCTCGAAAACTCATACAAATACTGGTTATTACTTTGTGTTTGCTTTTTGTAATTTTTTTCCTTTTTTGTTGAAACAGATTTTTTTTCAAAGAGAAAATTAATAACCACCTACTTTAAAATACGTCACCTACCTTGGTTTTCTTATTCCCGTTGCGTACTTTTGCTTCATCCCCGCCACTGTTCAAATTTAGTGTAGATCCAGTTTTACTTGTTCCGACGTTGCCGCTAAAGAAATCAATCACGGCGGCCCAAGAAGGCACACTTATAACCAGGTCCAAGCAGTTAAAGTCTACCGAGGTAGATCTTTGCGTTGAATGATACTTAGTGTCAAAATTAGGTGCCGAAGGGTCCACTAGAAGTGTCGTTATCAACACGAGATTTCGTTCTGGTCTAGGGCGGCCAGATCCCTGGGTGGGGCTTGGCGGTGGGGTACAAGGGTAAAGGGGTTTAGAATGTTGCTCAATTCTGGAAATTAAAGAGTATTATTTAGAGTAAGAGTATTAGTTTTTCGTTTATTATTTGAGCAATTTCTTAGTAAAATTGGTTTTAAAAGCTGGTAAATTTAATTACATTTAAAATAAGACCACTTTTATGCACCCGGATGGCATAAAAGTAATAGAAAAATGAGTTTCAGTGAACTCGTGAAAATTCGAGAAATAAAATTTTGATATGGCTCCCATTCAGAGGGATAAAGAGTGCGACCTGCATTTATATGGTTGTCTAGAAATCTTTATTTTAATTTATTTTATTTTTTCTTGGTAAATGATTGGAGACTATTGAATGGGTAGAACATTGAAAATAAATGCATTTCAACCTTATAATAAATATTAATTTCAGCACATATCTATATTCAAAATAATAATGCAAAATAATCTTACTTTTTTATTGCATCTAATATACAGTATCGCTCTGTATAATTTCTTCTAAATATACGCACAGATCGTCTTTTTTCGCATCGAGCATGCCCATAAGTGACAAATTTGGCAAGCCCAATTTGAGTGGGGAAAAAGAACGAGAACGGACTCCGGTGTGAAAAGTGACGGTACCGTCCGCGTGTTTCGTGCGTTGAGATTCCGGAACCACTAATTTCTGGATTCAACCCAAATACTTGATTATTCGTGTGTGGGTGATAAATTGAGTAATCGCCATTCCAGTACCCAAGTCCGATTTAGAAGCCTTATCAGGTAAGAGACTTGTGCGTATCGCATCGCGCCGATTAAATCCAATTTTTTCTTACTTTATATTCACTCATTCAATTTCATTATCTATTTCCTACATTTTCAATGTTTTTTTTGCAGATGAAATTGGACGTACAACACGTGGTTAAAGTATCGGATAACGAACCCCCAACACACTGTATGTACAGTGCATTCACGATGAAAGGAACAAATTCATTTAAAATTCAGGTGTTTTTTTTCTTCTTTTATTTTGCGGATACATCGATTAGCATTATCACTTACGCTTTTTTTGCAATAAAAATGTTCTATACAGGGTACCATTATTGGTATTATTTTTATAGTGGTTATTTATTGTCCTGTTTAATACTCAAGAAACAAGGCATCTTTAAGCATGAAGAAAAGGGGTACCTATTGGATCCAGTTTTCCCAAGGTTTCTCAGAAACTATAAAATTAAAAAAGAAAACTTCGGAGACTTTCTTAAAGCGAATTGATGCCTGTGTAATTTGATATGAAATTTTCAATAAAAAACAAAGCAAATAATATTTTTATGCAAAAGAACTAGGGGTACGTATTGATTTGGTTGAAAAACTATGCATTTTCAGAAAAAAAACTCAAGACACTTTTTGAAGGGAATTTAATTTCTTTTCATTTGATATGTTTTACAACCTTCAATATTTTTTTAGAATCAAGAAACAAGGCAAATGACATCTTTATACAAAAAGACTAGGTCTACCTATTAGTTCGGTTTTTTGCAAGTTTCTTAAAAATTATAGAATTTCCAAGAAAAACTCAAAAGACTTTTTTAAAGAGAATTTAATTCTCTATAATTTGATATATATTGCAACAAGATACAAGCCAAATAATAATTTCATGCAAAAAAAACTAGGGGAACGTATTGGTTCAGTTTTTCCTCATTTATTCAAAAACTATGCATTTTCAGAAAAAAAATATAAGACAGTTTTTAAAGAGAATTTAATTTTCTTTCATTTGATATACTTGACAACTCTAAATCCTGTTTAATACTCAAGAAACAAGGCAAATGACATCTTTAAGCACCAAGATTAGGGGTACCTATTGGGTAGTATCTAATTTTCCTCAAGCAAAAATTATGGCGTCAATATTATTTTTTTTAAATGGAACAGCCTGTATATCATGACATTTTACAATTCTACGATATATTCTGAATATTTTTTGTATAGCATACCATAGGCCTAAAGTCAGCGGTCTGTCAAATTTAACATAATAGACTAATGAAACATACGACATTAAAAAATAAAAATTTATACAATATTGTAACGAAATTCGGGAACACACTTTTATTGTCAACGTCAAAAACACTAACCTAACTCGCCTTTTCCAAGGTAAAAACTGACTAAACAATTAAAACTGAATGAATTGTCACGAAGCGCGTCCTTTTGAAAACCCGATGGAACAGTTTCGAAATATTTAGAATTATCTCCATTGTTTTTGCCCAAAGAGACCAATAATTTTAGGAGAATACTGACAGTCAAAGCAAGCAAGTATACAAATTCTAGAAAATTAGAACTACAGGGATTTACAATAATATAACCTAAATAACCTAAATTGGGGCCAAAATGGGGCTCTCGAACAAGATGAACTACTTAAAAACTAAACACTATAGATAAAAATAATAAACCAAAAGTAAGAAGAACCCTAAAGAAACCCTACGAATCAACTTTAACTACAGAATACTAATAAAATTGTACAAAAACTAGGAGAATAACTAACGTATTTACATTTTCATAATACTGCTCCCCTCTCAAGTTTGATCGTCCCGATCAAACATGGGACCACATGAGTCATGATAGGGCGGTAACCAGACGAAATTTACAATTTTCATCTTCGTTGTCGGATGTCGTTGGATACGGTACACCACGTCGTTGATTCTGGTGACCACATTGAATGGACCTTCCCAATCCTTCTGGAGCTTTGGTGACTTGCCTTTATCCTTTATCCCCAGGATTAAAACCGGTAGAATTTGCCTTTATGTCATAACGTAATTTCATTCTGTTACTTTCTAGATGAAGTTTATCCCGTGCTTGTTCGTGAACAATTTGTAAACGCTCTTGTAAATGGTCGACGTACTCCTCAAGGGTTTCAGACTTATGGGGTCTTCCAGTAATAATGTCCAAAGGTAAACGAAGTTCATCACCGTAGAGAACTTTTGCCGGGCTTTTTCCAGTTGACTTGTGGATAGAAGAACGATATGCCAATAGGAATGGTTGTATACAGTTATCCCAGTCGGTTTGCTTAGAGTTTACCACCATCCTCAAATAGGTTTCAAATGTGCGGTTAAATCTTTCAACCATTCCATCAGACTGAGGGTGTAGTGGGGTTGTACGGGTCTTATTGATTCCCAGCAACTGGCATACTTGTTGGAATATTTGTGACTCAAAGTTCCTTCCTTGGTCTGAATGTATCTCTCTGGGTACACCAAATCGACAAATCCAGTTCTGGAACGGCACTTCAGATACTGTCGTTGCTTCTTGGTTTGGAATAGGATAAACATCGGGCCACTTACTAAAGTAATCCATAGCAACAAGAGCATATCGGTTTCCGGAGCTACTAGTAGGAAAGGGTCCTGCTACGTCTATGGCAATTCGTTCAAAGAATGCACCAACAAGATACTGCATCATCTTTCCTCTTGTCCGGGTTCTTGGGCCCTTGCCTGACGAACACTGCTCACACTGTCGGCACCAGCGTTCAACATCTTGATGACTATTCAGCCAGTAAAACCGTTCTCTAACTTTTGCCAAGGTCTTACTAACTCCAAAATGTCCTCCGCCGACACCGCCATGAACAGCTTCAAGAATTTCCGGAATCCGTTTTCGAGGAAGGACTGTCAGATATGTCTTTTCTTTTCCATCTACGCTCTCTCAGACTCTTTCTAACAATCCATCTTTTATAACCAATGAATTCCATTGAGACCAATAAGCTTTTAGTTCTGGAGATTTGTCAGAAATGTCTGTCCATTCTGGTTTTGAAATTTCTCGAGATTTCAGTTCGTAAATAAGACCAAATACTGGGTCATCACACTGATCTTGGATTAAACTAGCTACATCCCATTCTTTAGAACTGTGAAGGCCAATACGATTACAAGTAAATATCTCTGGATGCTGTTTTGATTCCTTTTTAAAACAATGTTTCAATACAGGGTCTTCTTGATAAAGCATCGGCATTTTGGTGATATTCGCCTTTCCTATGTTCTATTGTAAAGTCATACTCTTGTAATCGTTGCAAAAAGCCACCTTGCTATTTGGCCTTCGGGGTTTTTAAACTGAAACAGCCGTTTCAACGAAGCATGGTCAGTTCTAAGGGTAAATCGTTGACCATACAAATATTTATGGAAATGTTCAATAGTTTTTACTGCTGCCAATAGCTCTCGTCTGGTGACACAATAGTTTCTTTCTGGTTTTGATAACGTTTTACTAAAATAAGCTATCACTTGCTCGCCACCTTCATATTTTTGTGATAGAACGGCTCCAATTCCAACATTACTTGCATCGGTATCCAAAATAAAAGTTTGTCCAGGAATCGGATATGTTAAAATTGGAGATGTGCATAGTGCTCTTTTTAACCGTTGAAATGCTTCTTCACAGTCTGTTGACCAACTAAATACCATTTTGTCCTCCTTGAGCTTATGTAGAGGCTTTGCAAGATTAACGAAATTTCTTACAAATCTTCTGTAATAGGTACAAAGGCCCAGAAAGCTTCTTAACTGGTATTTGTCAGTGGGTCGTGGCCAATTTTCGATTGCCTTTACTTTATCTGGATCAGTCTTGACACCTTTTTCTAATATTACATGGCCAAGGTATCGAACTTATTTTTGAAATACGCAACATTTTTTAGGACTTAGCTTCAGGTTGGCCTCTCGCAATTTAACAAATACCTCTTGAATATTCTTTAAATGATCTTCAAATGTTTTTCCCAGTATGATGACGTCATCCAGATAAACTAAACATGATTCCCAAGTCATTCCACGTAAAACTGTGTCCATAAGTCTCTCAAAGGTAGTTGGAGCATTGCAGAGTCCAAAGGGCATTACTGTAAACTGCCAAAGTCCTGTTCCAGTCGAGAATGCGGTCTTTTCCTTATCTTCTGGGTGCATCTTTACCTGCCAGTATCCACTCTTTAGATCGAGTGATGTAATCCATTGTGAACCTGATAGTGTGTCCAGGGTGTCGGCAATTCTTGGTGGGGGATAACTGTCTTTCTTGGTAATGTCATTCAGTCGCCGATAGTCTACACAAAATCTAGTGGATCGATCCTTTTTCTTCACTAGCACAACTGGAGATGTCCAAGGACTTTGAGAAGGTTCTATCACTCCTTGTGTCCTCATTTCTTGAAGCATTGAGGAAACTTGTCCTTGTTTAGCTATCGGAATTCTTCGAAGTGCTTGTTTAATCGGAGCATTGTCTCCAGTGTTAATTCGAGGCTGCACCAAATCAGTTCTTCCCAGATCATTATCGTGCAAGGAAAATACATCTTGATTTTCTTCAAGAAGACGTCGCCATTTACTACACTGGTCTATGGTTAAATTGGCAGAAGATTCTTCAAATAGGTTTTGTAAACATACAGGAAAAGGTCTGTTTGAATAACGACTTCTATCAGCATTTTTCATGACTGCTACTACTCCAGAGCACACGCCAATATTCTCTCTTTGTTTCAGGTGTTGATCATAACCTTTTAAATTTACCATTCGAACCAAAATATAAGTATAGCATACCATAGGCCTAAAGTCAGCGGTCTGTCAAATTTAACATAATAGACTAATGAAACATACGACATTAAAAAATAAAAATTTATACAATATTGTAACGAAATTCGGAAACACACCTGTATTGTCAACGTCAAAAACACTAACCTAACTCGCCTTGACTGTCGTTTAATTGTTTCCAAGGTAAAAACTGACTAAACAATTAAAACTGAATGAATTGTCACGAAGCGCGTCCTTTTTAAAACCCGATGGAACAGTTTCGAAATATTTAGAATTATCTCCATTGTTTTTGCCCAAAGAGACCAATAATTTTAGGAGAATACTGACAGTCAAAGAAAGCAAGTATACAAATTCTAGAAAATTAGAACTACAGGGATTTACAATAATATAACCTAAATAACCTAAATTGGGGTGAAAATGGGGCTCTCGAACAAGATGAACTACTTAAAAACTAAACACTATAGATAAAAATAACAAACCAAACGTAAGTAGAACCCTAAATAAACCCTACGAATCAACTTTAACTACAGAATACTAATAAAATTGTACAAAACTAGGAGAATAACTAACGTATTTACATTTTCATAATAATATTTATTGCCATTGATGTTCAATTTGCTGTCCATTTACTTCATTGTAGTTTTGAAGTCGGTAAATAACTTCCAATTGCACATTCTATCTTTCGATAATAACTTTCATTTCGATTAGTCCAATGTTAGGTTGAATTCTTTCCTTTAAATCAACATTATTTAGTTTATTTACATACACTTTGGACTTCAAATAGCCCTATAATAAAAAATCTAATGGGGTTATATCAGGTGACCTTGGTGGCCATTCAATCAGTCTTTTTCGTCCAATACATCTGTTAGGCAAAGTTGTCAATCAAGAAATTGTCTCCGTGGTACCCCGTCTTGTTGAAACTATATGACTAAACTCATTATTAGTCTCTTGTGGATCGGGGAATAAAACAAATAAAATAGAGATAATTTCAAACAAAGTCCAAGTAGTGATCTCCGTTTAATGTTTCTTCGAAAAAAAGGTCCAATGATTCGATTTTTCACAATACCTGCTCATACATTAATTTTTTTAGGGCTCTGTGTGTGGTATTCCTGAGTCCAATGAGGATTTTCGGTTGCCCAATATTTGCAATTTTTACTGTTAACTGTCGAAACTAAAACTCAGTTTCAGTTTAAATCTTCTCCCGAAGATGCAAACATCGTTAGCGAAACACGTGTCGAAAATAAATAAACAATTTTGGTTAGTGTTAAAACTATTTTTTTGATTTGAGTGTCACACCAAAGGTTCCAACCATAGGACTATACAAGAATTGAAAAATATATTTTAATTCATTAATTAATAATTAAGAGGCGACAAACTCACATTTGTCATTTAAATATTATTAAAAACAAAAGGAGGTATTATCTGACTGATACGGTCAGACAAAATATTTAACTCAACATTAACATGGTGTTTTTGAAAGTAATAGACATTGGTAAAGTAGCAGAATCTAATTTTCAAACTTCTATTGTCTTTATTTTCAAATTAGCTCGACATTTAAATTGGGAACTACCTCTAACAGTTAGTGTTCACTCACTTATTGTGCATTTTTTATTTTGTTTATTATTATACATAAGATTAAGTGTATACATGTCACTTAAACAAATAGCTTACCCATTTGCCAATTGATGTCTAAAGTGCCCAACGCCAAAAACATTCGCTGTTTCTAAATGGTCCGGTAAACTGCCATTGGATAACGAGGCCATGTGATTATGGTACGTTATGTCGGGACAAGACCTCGATACACAAGAGGTGTTAGGAGGCGGCTCTGGATTATTTGACGAAATTACCATCGAACGTTGTCTACAGAAAATGACTTTTATTAATATTTATTGAGAAGATACATGTTTTTGTATGATTATATTAGATGTAAAAGACCCTTCACAAAATTTGCAAGATAAAACCGTACCATAATTTAGAATGAAACCCGATAGAATGTGTCTTAAGCGGCTTAATATACAGGTTGGAGAATCAATCATTACGCATAGAGAGGTTCTTTTGGGCAAAATATGGCAATGCGCACGCGTGCATTTTGTATGTTCTGCTATGTTGTTGTTCTTCAGTACGACGTTAGTAAGCGGCCGACTTTAATAAAAATAACTGTTACAGTACAACTTCGATAATCCGGACACATATCGTTCCAAGCAGCGCCGGAGTAGCGAGGTGTCCGGATAACTGGATTATTATTTCAAAAGTTTTATTTTAATATACTATCCACATACTAGCTTTTTTTAGGTATAAATAAATCATTGTACCCTAATTAAAAAAGAAAATTATGTTTATATTTCAAATTATAACATACATAATAAGTAAACATATACATACACATGTTGTACACGCAGGTACACAAACATATATGTAACTAGAAATAAAAATACATTATGTAGGACAAAACATAAATTACAAATACAAGACAAAAAAGTGCAAGTTTAAATGGCTTTGAAAAAACTATCAATTTTTTTCTGAACTGCCTTAGAGCTTGCTAATTCAGTCGCTTTCTCTTTGACGTTCTTTAAAAGCAATATTTCGTGCATTGATAAGTAGTTTTCTTCAGCCCACTGAATTCCCAATGTTAATGCTTTCACAGCATCGCTGTGTTTCACTTTAGTGGCAATAATCTCAGTATCTCCATCTAAATCATTGCTCTCTGCATCCTTAGATTTTAGCGCATCACCTATTACCTCCTCTTCAGTCAAATCAACAATGACTTCATTTTTGCCTAAAGCCCATTCAACAATTTCTTCCCGATTCAAACTGTTTTCAGGATCTATCACAAGCAAGGAAGCGGTAATGGTTTTTAAATCTTCCTCGTTTATTTGACAAAGTCGTCTTTGAAGTTCTGAAAGTGGAATGTTTTCTTCATCAGATTCCTCTTCTTCTGCATCAGTTCTTTGGTTCGGCCATAATGCTATCCAACTTTTTTGGATATTTTTTTCAGATATCAACTTCCAAGCAATATCTAGATTAACAAGTGCATCTTTTAAATTAAATTGCTTTAAAACTGTAACTAAATCGTCACCTTCGTGAGCGATAATGTGATTTAGTAGCCTCTTTCTATATGCTACTTTTATGTTTTGGATTAAGTTTTGATCCATTGGCTGTAAAACTGCTGTGCAGTTGGGCGGCAAAAACATGACTCTGAAATCAGGATCGAAATTTATTTCTGTCTCAGGTGGATGAGATGGAGCATTATCTACAAGTAATAATGCTTTATGAGGTCGGTTAACATCCGATAAAAAACGTTTGACGTCTGGTATAAAGCAAGTCTTAAACCATTCGAAGAACAATGTCCTGGTCATCCAACCTTTGCTGGTTGCCTTGTATTTAACAGGTAAAGTAGCATTCTTAAATGCCCTTGGATTTGCGGATTTTCCAAGAACTAAAAGGGGTAACTTATGAGTTCCAGCTGCATTGCAACAGGGCATGAATGTTACGCGATCTTTAGATATTTTTCGCCCTGGTGCTGATTGTTCCTGACTATGAACCCATGTAGTGTCCGGCAAGGCTCTCCAAAAGGCCGCTGATTCATCAGCATTATAAACTTGGTCACGACTTAGCTTCATTTCATTAACCACAGCTAGAAATTTTTCTTGAAAAGGTACTATAGCACTTACATCACTGGAAAGTTTTTCACCACACACTTTAAGAAAGCGTATTCCGTGCCTTTTCTTAAATTTGTCAAGCCAACCTGAACTCGCTAAAAAATCACTCTTCCCAGTTATTCTTTCATAAAATTGTTTAGCTTTCGTTCGTAAGATATCAGAAGAAACAGGTACATGAGCACTACGCTGCTGTAGAAACCACTTATATAAAGCAGCTTCAACTTCGGGATGTTCTCCCTTTCGGATAACCTGCCTTTTACCTGAAAAGATAAAAATATGTTTCATAATAACATTACCTACAATAAAAATTAAATCATACATACCTGCTCCACTGAATGACTCCGACACAAATCTTCTTATTTTAGTTTTGTTTTTCTTTATATCACTTACAGTTGATTTTGGTACATTAAATTTCTCAGCCACCCTGCGTATGCTTCCCACCTTATCAAGAAAATCTAATATTTTACATTTCTCCGCAAGAGTAACTGTGTTATGCGGTCGTTTATTTGGCGCCATTTTTTTTTTAATAACACATTGACACACGACGCACGGTAACTAAACGATAACTGACCGCCAAAGGCGCCAAACCCATTAGGTTGCTAACAATATTGGTTTTGACAAGTTTAAAAAGGAAAAATCCGTTTATAATCGATTCGTATTGAAAACATTCCTTTATCCGGACTACAGAGGTAAAATATCCCGACACCTAGGAACGCCGGATTACTGGAGTGTCCGAATCAGCGAGTGTCCGAACTAGAGAAGTTGTACTGTACTTACAATAAAATTTAGCAAAATATTACGCGAACATTTTTTCTTATGCAGGCTTTATATACATCAATGTATAACCTATATAGAATCGTAATCTCAAAATTTTTATTATGCTATGTATTGCATAATGAAAATTAAAGCAATATTCTACGGAAAATAAAATATAAATTCATCAAAGCCATTTCGTACTTCCAAAAGAGTTTATGGTGAAAGGGAATTGGCACATTTAGCCATTTTCTTTCGCCACACCGCAAAATTTTTTGGCCTACTAAATTCGTGTTTACCAATCATCTCCTTAAGATAATCCCAAAAATAAAAGGCATTTGGGGACAAATCTGGAGATCTAGGAGGCTATTTCTTAAAAATCGTTTTACCAAAACCGCATTATAAGTAAAACAGCGTCTTGTTGAAAATAGATCGATTCCAAGTCTAAATCAGGGATAATTTGAATGGCGGGAGGACCTTAGTTTTGCAGCAATTGTAAAATATTTGTAAAAAACAGCTATAATAACTGGAGAAAAAAATATCAGCGTTTAAAAATTTAATACTACAGCATGCCGTTACACAGCAAAATGAGGCCTGCCGATGTTATTATTGATGTTCTATAAAAAAACACCAAATAATATCAGCCAACCAAAAGCGGCTGCTCATCGACAAGGATATTTTGGACAATGTGTAATCTTTAATTCCCCAACCTGTATATTTATTTATTTAATGATATAGTTAATATAGGTACATAGGAACTAAATAGATATTTTGATTATGATTTTACGGTATAAATGAGTGAATTTTTGTCATTTTAATGTGCGATCATTGTGAAAACCTTGATGTAATTTGGCTACCTGAAAGTTAGCTTAGTGGAGAAGTAGCGACTGATGGATACAAATTTATTAGACGGAGGTGGTTCTGTATTTTATGTTCTATTTATTTCTTTAAAATTTAATGTTATAGAAATGGGTTATGGTAATGGTTCATAAGGTTCCACAGCGTCCACACTCAGATTGACAGCGCTGGATTTAATATACCTCGTCGCATAGTACTGTGCACCGGTGCGATTCAGCCGTCCACACACCAAACGTGTTTAAGCCCAACTCAAGCTATGCAAAATATACAGAATGGCAAATAGAAGACTGCACATAGGCATTATAAATGTCAAAACCGCTTCTCGCTTACTTTCTGATTAATAAGCGGCGCGGCGGATCCGATTATTTGCTATTTTCGGCACGGTACAATCAGCAGATCTCATTTTGCTGTGTGATTGCATACTGCGCTGTTGAGTCTTAAAGCGCTATTTTAATTTTTTTAAATATTTATCATTCTCGCTATTTATACTCCTTCCGAAATAGTTCAATTGATTAAATAGTTTTATGGACGCAAGTCGGCAGTACAATGCAGGGATTTATTCTTAGTAAATTTTTAAAATAGACCGATTCCTTGTGCTAAAACTATTTTAAATATCGCGTCAAATTTTGAGATCTTTTGGCCTCCCAGAATGTAAAAACTATCACATCAAAGATCAACCACCTATTAAAAGGGTTCAGAAGAATAGGTTTGTAGTGCTTTAGTTTTGGATTTAACACGATCGAGCAGAAGTGTTAGAGAGGAACTGGGTATGCACCATAAAGCTGTGACGAGTATTTGGAAAAAATATAGATACAAATGTTTTAAATATTCCAAAACTCAGGAGGTTTTCCTGAAGACCAATGGCAAAGAAATGGATTTTATGAAACCATTTTAAAAAAAAGCAAATGAAAATGAAAATTTCTTAAAAAATAATATTTTGTTTTCAGATGAGTCCTCTTTTCCATTAAATGGAAAACACAATCCTTTCATTGTTTGTTTTTATTGATGGTACTTTGAACGCCGAAAAATACCTTAAGTTCCTCCTGCCATTCAACTCCTCCTTGATATAGACCTGGGATTAGTCTATTTTCAATAAAATGGCAGTCCTGCTCATAATGCGCTAAGAGTAAAAGAATTTTTAATAAATACTTTTCCTAAACGTCTTATGAGTATTACTGGCAATATTAAATGGCCTCCAATTTAATACCTCCCGATTTATCACCAAATTACTTTTATTTATGGGGTTACCTTAAGGAGACTATTTATAATAGTATGCCAACGAATTTAGAGGGATTGAGAAACAAAATTCAACCATTTAACCTCAAACTTTTTTGGAATTAAGAAATAGCTTTAACGATAGGCTAACCTTTTGTTTTGCTAAAGAAGGAGGTATTGTTGAGTCTTTTATTTAAAGAATATTAGGTTTATTATTTAGAGTTTATTTTTTGTATTTTTTTTCATTTTACAGCATAAAAAAATTGTAATTACGAATCTATGCGGGTTTTACACATGTAATTCCTATATTAGAAAAATATTAATTAAAAAGAAATAAAATAAATAAGAAAAATATTAAATATTAACACTTGGTAGAGGACTGTTTAATTAATTCTTACAATGGAAACCCATCCGATTTCCTGATTGCAAGAAGAGAGTCCATAAAATATATTCGTAACCTTAGTACATGTAGAAAATACTTTGATTGCGCTCCTTCCACGGTTTCATTTTTGGGTCAGAATTTAACGTTGACCTGCTCAATATATTTTTTTAAGGTTTAATTTATATCAGATTGTAAAAAAGCCTACCAGAAAGACTGAGCAATTCAGAACATAATAATATCCTATTCCTATAATATTTCTGATTAGAATGATCTGAAGTTAAATTAGTAATAAGACTCCGCTGAAGAGCGCTTACATTAAGTATTCGTAAGTTTATATTCGCTAAAAAAAAGCGAGTTTGCCCCAATCCCTAAATAATTTTTGCGTAACCTATGCCTGCCTATTTCAGTATTAAAATTGAATTCTTTTTTTTTAATGCAAAACAAATAATGGGTTTTATAAAAAAGTAATCAAGTCGATCTTTAAAACAAGGGTCAAGGTCATCAAAGTTACATGGAAAAATAATCCAGTTTGACGCGTCAAGTCGTGGCTTTTTCGCATTCCTACAACTTTTATTTTAAATAACTAACCTGCAACTGCCATTCTTTAGTCAGTAAATTTTGACTTAATGAGTTGAAAATCATACAATTGACATATCATCATTTTATTACCCTCGAAGTACCGTAGCTAGAAATCTAAAAACTTTTAATCGGGACAGCTAAAGCAACACAATCCACCTGGTCAGCACAAATGACTGTATGTTATTTATTTGATAGTTTGTGCGGGGTCGTTTACCAAAAAAGAAGTACATAGTATAACAGAGAAATAAAATTGTTTTTTTTTTAACAAAATAACAAAACTTCCTTACCTGGATCCTTCTGGCAAGAGCAAATCCTCCATAAAAATAGACCGCAGCGAGACTTGAATATTAGTTTCAAACTTATGGCATTTTTCATAACTGAAGACAAAATCTCGGAAGCTGAGGTCAACTAAACCCTGTTCACTATTGCTCGGGCCTTCCCCGCGCAGCTCTATGGTAAATACGGGAATTTCAAAGCTAAGCTTCATAGACACTTTTAGCTGAGGCACGTTTCCGGAGCTTTTATTTTGCGCGGATTGTAGAGTCGGCGAGAATAGTTTAGCTCTAACGTGGGGATCCATATTTAATGTTGTTACACCTAAATACAATAATATCTGTTAATGTTGGATATAGAAAATCGTCCAAACAAACAAAATGCAAAAATGGTAGTTAAGAAAGTTCTAAGTAATGCAACAAAACTTATATATTTCTTATAGATACTTCTTTCTTCCTAATCAAAACATCTTTACAGATGTTTTGTGATCGATATTAATCGCGTTAAATGTTTTGGGTGGCTCGATCGATTTATCTCGATCAAATGACATGTGAACCGCTTGTGGGAGAGGAGCATCTAAAATGTTTTTGTAACATTCACCCGTCGTTTTGGTAATCGACCATGCCTTCTGTTTCCTTTTACAATAAGACCTTCTATATGCTCTTTCCGACTGATGTGTCCAAAAAATTTAAGAATTCTAGAGTACACGATACTGGACAAACGTTTTGACGGACGTATTCTTGTAGAACCGAAGCATTTGTTATATATGGGGTCCAGGGCTATCCTTCCATATTTTACTGTGTCATTGCTGATTAAGCAAGATAAAATCGCCGTCTTATTTTTCCATCACATCTCCGGAATTTTCTATTAAGGCTCCAAGATACACGAAACAGTCCGAGTTTCCGGGTGATTGAACTGAATTGTAAATTGTTATGTTCTCTATCAATGATCCTAATTTAGGATCTATTATAATTTATGTTTAGGCAGTAAAGAGTACTGGACATCTTCAAGCCTCTCCAGGGGTTCCAGAATTTCTCTTTGAAAGACAACTATCACCGGTAAACCTTAAGACAATTTTGAGCAGCTAATATTTACTCCACTATATCAAACGTCTCATCATAAATTCAATCCAGTATAACTATAATACTAAATAGTACTAAATAATCTTGTGAGATTGAAGTACAACATGCAACTCAATTCAACTGTTTCACCTAACCCGTTCGTCTGGGAAACCCATTGACAACAGAATAGACCAAAGCTTTACCCATTTAACGTTATCAAAAGCTTTGCTATAATTGACAGTACTTCATGTAAATAAAGGGTTTCCAAAAATACAGCCTCAATTTCCCTTTACTTTTATTTGTTATGGCATGACGTTTCGTCTCGAATTTGTGACTTCTTCAGATGGCTGTTAAGGAAACACAAATGATAAAATTAATTTTTTTTGGAAATTACAACAAAATATGAACCTAGGATACAAACAAACACGCAAACAAAGCAATAGTTACATAACTACAAACTTAAAACATTTAACAACAAACACAAAGATGACCAGAATTATAAATCGTTCAAAAATTAAAATTAAGCTATAGTAGTAGCATCGAAATCTATCAGTTATGTACATTGTATCTATATGAAGAACAAACACACGATCTTCAAGACAGAAATATTTTTTTAAATCAAATACTTAAAACCTGCGTTTGGAGAAGAACAATAAGATGGCACAAGGAACATTTTGTGTATTGTGGGTTGTTTACACAAAATTCTTATTTTAGTAAAATTAGCAGTAATAATAGTCTTTTTTTGGTTATTTAATATTGTTCAGGATACACCTATAATTTTGCAAGATATTTTGTTGATCAGCCTGTTTATTGACAGCCTGAATTATTAGCCTGTTTATTTCTGTACTAATTTATATAACATGACTCTAGAAGCAAGTTTACTCTGTCTATGAAAGATCGTAACAATGTTAAAGTTGAATTTCTGCCCTGTGGTTATAGAATGTTCACAAAGTATTAGAAATATTAGATTTTTTAAATAATATTTTTGTTGGAAACCTTTTATTTATAAAAAACTATACCAATATATATTTTAAAATAAAACATTTTATTAATGTTTATTATTAATATAATAGAGAAAATATATAATGATAAATATATATATATTTTTTTTAAATTTAAATGAATATATTAACAATATTTTAATAAATAATTTAAAGTTTTGTCATTGCTGTTTTTTCTCTACTTCTGTTAATTGTTTAGTGCTGTTATCCTTTCTTTACATGTAATAATCCTGTTTATAAGTTATATTACATAAAAAATAAAAGAATCAAAACTGTACAATACTTATAAACAAATTAAACTATATATTGTAATATTTGAACGAATATCATACTATGTTGCCCGAAAGCAAATATACATAATTATATAATCTAATATTCTCTCATCTGCAAGTAGTAATAACTTTGCTATCTAGACTGTCATGTGCTGTTTTGTAGTAATTGCAAATGTAAGAAATTTTGAGTCAATATAATTTCCCAATACAAAAATGTAACTAACAAAACTTACTAATCTAATTTGTAATAGATAATTACATACCGGTATCTTCTTCAGATATGTCGCCTAAGGGATTTTGGGGCCTTACATTTGTCCCCGTCACATAATGTAGATCGTGTAAAACAGGCGAGGAAGTGAGCCACTGCATCGTATCTAGGACTTGCTCGTATTGGGCTCTGGTTAACGATACTTTTAGGGCCGTTACTATCTTACCAGTCACTTCCATTTTTTCTAAAGGCTAGAAAAGGTGTGAATTTAGTAGAAAATCTTATTAGGATTAACGATCACACAATTTTGCAAAGATAAATAATACATTATGAGTAAATAGGACACACATCCTCAACATAAGTTAACCAAACTCGTGAAAAGTTTTGGAATGTATTTTTTTTCATTTAACTCAAAACGGTTCATGTACAGCTTTGCTAGAAAGACAATTACTTATAGGTGCACCCTCAAGTTGTTTATAATACGAATTGTTGTAATGAGAAACAGTTTGTGACATGCAAAATTTGTTAATATAATTATTTCTCAGATATTATCTCAAAACCATCAAGTAATGATATACATACCTTAACGCTATCGTCTTGTTCTTCTTCATCCTCAAACAACATCGAGTCACTGTCGCTCTTTAAGACACCCATTATGGGTATCTCCCTCACAACGTCAAGTTGTAACATTGTGTCGTGGAGAATTGGTTTCGCCTGGCTTTTGCAACTATACAAAACCTCCGGTCTGCTAATCATCGGTCCTGGAACTCGTCTCGATTTGGTGTTTAATGAGAATATATTCATATCTCTAACCTATAACAGAAGAAGCGAATTGCTTCAATTTTTTATGGGATCAGAGTATTTGATAATAATAATAAAGGCGAGAATCAGTTTATCAGATTATACATATTAACAACTTCTTTAGTTATATTAATAATTAATATTAACTAAATACTATAGAATATATATAATAAAAACTTCTCTAGTGCTACTAAATATGCCCTACCTTGACGCTACCAACATATACAGGGTGTTCCTTAAAGACGTACTAATATTTAAGGGGGTTATTCCTGGACCCATTTAAAAAATAAGTTTCTATGAACATATGTCCTAAACATTTGAACTTTTGAGATACAGGGTGTTATGTTTTAAAAAAAAAATCAGTTTTTTAATGATAACTTAATCATACATGTATTATTCTAGGCATCGAGACGCATTTTTTGATGTGCAAAAAAAATATTTTCTCTGCCAGTGGCGTCCCTACAGGTCTTCTATTGAATATTTTTAGTGAAAAAAATACTACACCACTGCTTTTTCTTAAAATAAAAATTATTGTTAAAATCCTCAATCATCTTTCAGCAAATTTGATCTCTTGGTTTCTTTTCGTCCGACGCATGATTTTCGTTTAAAAATATAAAAACAATTATACTTCCCTAAAAATCTGATGCGGTGTGAAAATGTTTGTTCGTCGATTGAAAGCAAATAAAGGGATCAGCTTTGTTACAAGAAGTATGAAAAGTTAAAAAAATTTAATAATTTAAGAAATACTAATGTTTTTAAGGCGTTTAAAAAGTAAATGGGAGTAAAAAAGTGCCGTAACGCGCCTTTACTTAACGCAAATAAAGTCGCGGTGTCGCCTATGCGTGTTACGGGCAACCAGCTGTGATTTTAAATGTTAAATTTTTCTTTATCTAGTTATGCATGAATAAATGACGTTTTTATACATAAACTTCGATGATGGTAATAGCTGTTACCTTAAGAAGTAAGTTGTTGGTGTTAAATACCATTAAAATTTTTTTTTCTTTTTTGAGCTATTGAGTATGATTAATATCAATTGGCAATTAGTTCAGAAATACCTACCTAATTTTACTTTGAAAACAACAGGGTTTGTGTGTGCAAAAAACGAGTTTTATTTAATTTTATGAAACTAAGCTTAAATAAACGGTTCAAATGTATTTTATCTTAATTACACTAACTACAAAAATTGTTAAAAATGACCACCTTCACTAAGTAGGCATGCTTCCGCTCGTCTACGCATGGAATTATGCACAAGTTCAAATATTCTTGGAACATTTCGTATAGTTTCGAGGCAACTATTCGGTTTCTTAAATCTTCTAGAGTACTTACGGGAGTTTTATAAAGTAGAGTTTTAAGGTGCCCCCATAAAAAGAAATCTAAGTTATTGAGATCGGGGGATCTTGCTGGCCATTATTGTGGTCCTCCGCGACCGATCCATCGATTCGGATAAACGGTATATTTTTAGATTTCGGAGAATTAAACTAAAATGCACAGGGGCACCATCGTGCATGTGACTTAACAGAAGTGTCACATCTTCAAGAAGCCCAGGCGGTTCTTCTTCGAGAAACTGTAAATATAACCGACCATCAAGGCGCTCTGGTAAAAGAAATGAGCCCATTAGGTAATCACCAATAAGTCCTGCCCAAACACTAACCGAAAATTGGTGTTGAAAATAGGTTTCCGTTATGGCATAGGGGTTTTCTTCTGCCTGATTGTTGTGAAAGTGTTGAATAGCGTTCCGAGAAAAAATTGCTTCATCTGTGAACAAAATCTGTGACAACTGCGGATTTAGTATAATAAAAAGTCAACCAAAATGCGAAACAATTTGATGACAGATATACCGAATTCTAACGATCTTCCTCGTACTCAGGGTGTTTTTCGGGTGCTTGTAGCACCGCGTTCTCAATTTCAGGGGTTCTGACAATTCGAGGTCTACCTTCCGGAGTACCTTTCTTGAAACAACCAGTTTCCCTAAGTCGACGATTAATATTTGAAAAGATATCTGGTAGGACACCTTTCCCGATTTATTTATCTGGCTTCTGTTGCGTTAACATCGGCGAGGCCATATACGAAATGCATTGCTGTTCAGAAAAATAGCGTGGAAACGAAATAACTTCAATAAATAGTTAAAAATCAAATAAATGACGCGCAGTTATGGTTTTTAACAAATTGACATTTAAAATCACAGTTCGTTGCCCATAGCAGCGAGCAATAAGAAACATGCATAGGCGACTCCGCGACTTTATTTTCCTTAAATAAAGACGCGTTACGGCACTTTTTTACTCCCATTTACTTTTTAAACGCGTAAAAGACGTAAGTATTTCTTAAATTATTTAATTTTTTTAACTTTTCATACTTTTTGTAAATAAGTAAAATTGTTTTTATTTTTTTAAACGAAAACCATGCGTCAGACGAAAATAAACCAAGAGATCAAATTTGCTGAAAAGTGATTGAGGATTTAAAAAATAATTTTTATTTTAAGAAAAAGCAGTGGCGTAGTATTTTTTTCACCAAAGATATTCAATGGAAGACCTGTAAGGACCTGATGCAAAGAATACATGTACCAAATTTCATAAAAATGTCTATAATATTATTTAAAATATTATAAAAGATTTTTTTTTTTAAACATCTTGTGTCTCAAAAGTTAAGACGTTTAGGACATATGTTTATAGAAACTTTTTTTCTTAAAATGGGTCCAGGAATCACCCCCTTAAATATTAGCACGTCTTTAAGGAACACTACGCATGTATTTAGACGTTTTTACACAGCTTTGGTATTTACATATTTTTAATCCAGCCAATATCAGATCAATTTTATTACGTAGTTTTTTAGTTTATATATTCTGTAGATCTTTCTCTTAAATGATTAGTTAGATAATGTTAAATCTTAGTGTACCATAAGACAAATTATTATAACTGTTTTAGTTTTCAAATTACGTTTATATTTACGTTTTTTAATTTAGAATTGTCGATTTTTTTCATTTTATAATCTACCACTGACAACTTTAACCTTTCGTGAATTTTGTTCATTCATTTTAATCATTACCTTATAAAAACCTTTTGAATAAACACTATGATATTATTATTATTATTATCTACAGTTTTTAAAGTTATAAACAATTTTTTTTTAAATATAAATATTGCTGTATACTATGTCCCCTTTTGATTTTGATTGATAACCCGCAATTAAAAGTTATTTTTAACTATACAACTGAAACGAAAAATTTCACTTTTTAGGGTGTAGTAGGTATCTTTTCAAATGGTTTTGGGTCAGATATTTTCATTTCAGTTTACCTTTGCAATGATATTTTATTTGAATTTACCAATACACAAAAACCCCATCTTCAATCGATTGGATGGCACAAATTACTAAGAATTATTAAATCGTTTTTTTTTAATTATAAATAAATGTTATTTACCTCTATGTCGTAGTGCTCTGTTCTAAACTCATCATATCCAAATGAATAACCATTATTAAGGTGTGTATCCTGAGTACTATTGTAACTGTTGGATATCCGAATTTTGCCTAAATGTGCGACAAATACTTCTGAACTGGCACTGGATCTGGGTAGTACTAAAACGGGACTGTCTAGTTCTATGTCCAAGTTCACATCTGCAACATACAATTTCTAAATCTATTAACACAACATGCAACCGCTCAAAAAAACTACATATTCATACCATAAATACCGGTAAATAATGAAGTAATTATGTAAGATGAAGTAATGATAATGTAATATCAGAGTAAAAAAAAGTGATGGTAAATCTGTCTAAATCAAAGCCGAGATCCGCAATACTATTAATAACACAGGTTTACAGCAAAGTTAATGTTTTTTGAATCAACATCTATTCTTAACTAATTTTGACCTCCTAAATCCGAAACTGTAACCTTAGTGTTGTCGTATCACATCCTTATTTTTCATAAACTGATATCTTAATAAAATTCCTTATTTTATAAGAAAATAGTATTTATAAAATTCTGCAAAAATTTTTTAGCATAAATATGACAAAAACCAATATTTAAAAAACATTTAATTAAAAATCGTGGCAACATTGTAATATTTGTTAATTGGCGTAAAACCATGAGTCCGTTCTTGCAGCCGTAAGTGAACTTAACAAAAACCGTAAAATCCAGTCATTGCTTAACAGTTCGAGTGAGTGGTTTTTTTTGAGCCATGAAAAAGAAACGCTGTGTTAATAAAACAGACTATTTTTGTTGGTTTTGTGGTTACAAAACAGAGACAGAATATAACCTCATTTGTGCGTAATGCGTAGTATGCCTACTTTGGAGTGAAATTAGCAGATCAAGACAAATCTTGGGCACCACACATTATATGTAGGGTTTGTGAAGAAGCTTTAAGGAATTGGACAAAAGGTACAAAAAAGTCATTGAGGTTCGGGGTTCCTATGGTGTGGCGTGAGCCAAAAAACCATACTGATGATTGCTACTTTTGTTCCTTCAATTTAAAAGGGTTTATTGGCAAGAATAAAAAGCATATTTTATACCCCAATCTAAATTCCGCTATTACGCCTATTCCTCATGGTCCTGTTTTCTTTGAATACCTGTTTCACCTAAGGAAATTGAAAATGTGTTATCATCTGATTCGGAGCAGTCTGTAGTTGATTCCACTGACGTCGACTTCACTTCTGAAACCGAAAGAAGGCCAGGACGCGGATTCCGTGTACTGTTGAATTCCATAGCGACATGTCGCCTATAAAATTTTGTATTCCGTGCATCGTTTGCTACACGACTTTCGCCTGTTCTCGGTCGCTACGAAGACGACACCTCTTGACGTGTTGATTTCATCTTTTCTATATGACTTTCTTTGTTTTTTTTTATATTTTGACGTTGGACGGTTTTGTAAAAATTGTTAATTGTTTTTTTTTTTTTTTGTTGATGGTACTTATATGGGTACTGTATGGGTATTTAGAAAAATACCCATACAAGGTAAAACTAATAATTTTTAAATTGTAGGTATTTGGTAGCACCTTTTTGAGCTTCTTAAATTTGTCTTGATATTGTTACGAGCTTCATTTTTGTTAGGTTTGTGTTGTTTTTATTTGCATTACATTTATTTTGGTTATTGTATTTTGATTTTAGGTTCTAAAGGTGTTCTAGTTAAGTTTTACGTTGTTATTTCTGTTTGTTTTTGTCATTTGTTAGGTTAGGAGGGCCCCAATAGCCCCAAATTTAGCTTAGTTAGGTTATATTTTTGTCTGAAACTATAATGTTTTGTTGTGTTGCTTACCTTAATTCTTTCTAATTAGTTTCATAGCGTGTTTCTTTGTTATACAAATACCCATTTATATTTTAGATATTTCCTGTCAATATAAATAATATTGGTAACCAAATTTGGGTGCCTTTCACATATTTGCAAAAAAGTTTCCCAGTGCTGGGAAGTCACCCTCATTATTTTGTGGTACCTATTTTATTTGGCCGAGTAAATATCGAATTAGTAAATTGCGAGTAAATATTTTTGAAAGTAAATATCGAAAAAAACAAACCAACATAGATCACATAACCTACAAACTATTGACCAATACAAACACAATTAAAAAAATATCCCTAGATATTTAGTAACAAAGAAAAAATACCTAGAATTTGCTCAAACATTTTCAGAATGAATAGTATCCAAAATGCGACATGTTGATAAATCCCGACTTTTACCGAACCGGTAACGATGGGTACACGGAATACATATTTGGCGACATGTTGACTTTAGAAGTGGAATTCAACACTATAATTCGACATGTTGAAAGCAACAGAACACGGAATCCGCATACAGAACTATTTAATCAAATGAAATTAAATGATTTAGTAAAAAACCTTAATCTTCCCAAAGATGCCTCAGAACTTCTAGCATTCAGACTTTATGACAAGAATTTGCTGGCTCCAGGAACATCAACCAGTTTCTAAAGAAATCGAGAAAAAGATCTAAGCCCATATTTTGTTTAAGAAGGATCCTTAGTATATTGTAACAATATAGCTGAAGAAGTTATAAAGCTAGGAGCTACCTCTTACGAAAAGGAAGAATGGCGACTTTTTATTGACTCCAGTAAAAGAACTCTAAAAGGTGTTTTGTTACACAATGGTAATACGCTAGCCTCTGTTCCTGTTGTTCATTCTGTTCACTTGAAGGAAAATTACGAACATTTGAAACTTCTCTCGGAAAAAATAAAATACCGAGATGTAGAGACTTGAAAGTCTTCTGTATACTTCTTGGGCAGCAGTCAGGATATACTAAACATCCGTGCTTCATTTGTGAATGGGACAACCGAGCACGAGATAAACACTGGTGTCAAAAGGAGTGGCCTACAAGGGAAAACCTTACGTCGGGAAGCAAAAATATAAAGTACAATACCCTCTTTTATTGCCCCCTCTGCATATAAAATTGGGTTTGATGAAAGTTTGTCAAATCTCTCGACTAAAACGAAAACTGTTTCAAGTAAATTTGCGCAAAATTTCCCAAGTTGTCTGATGCCAAATTAAAGGAGGGAGTTTTGTAGGTTCGATATTAAGGCTTTATTAGAGACCAAGACTTTCAAAATTGATGAAATCTTTGATTGATGAAATGATGAAATCTTACGCCTTCCGAACAAACATTCTTTTGGCCCTGATGGTATCCCATCTGTTTTTCTTAAAAACTTTGTGTGCACTCTGAGTAAGCCTCTGCATCACCTTTTCAATCTTTGCTTGACATCAGGCAAATTTCCTGATTATTGGAAGGTAAGCTTTTTAACGCCAATTCATAAAAATGGGGATAGAACTGATATTTGTAACTATAGAGGTGTGTGTATTCAGTCTGTAGTTCCTAAACTGTTTGACAGGTTGTTTTCTGTGCGATTTTCGTGGCACTGTAGGCGATTGCTTAGTGATTATCAGCATGGTTTTTGTCAGGGTAGATCTACGGTGACTAACCTGTTGACTTACCAGTATGATTTGATTGGTGCTTTTGAGAGGTCTGTACAGGTCGATAGTGTGTACACAGACTTCTCAAAGGCCTTTGATAGGGTTGGTCATGAACATCTGGTTCGGAAGTTTGGGGCGAGTTTTGTCACAGTTTTTTGACTGGTCGCACACAGTTGGTCAGGATAAGTAATTATATTTCTAATGGTATTGAAGTATCTTCAGGCGTGCCTCAAGGTTCGCATATTGAACCGGTCTTTTTTAACTTGTTCATAAGAGATTTGAGTGATGTAATTGTTCATTCAAAACATCTTGCTTTTGCTGATGATTTTAAACTGTATAAAGCCATTGAGTCATATCTTGATGCTGAGCTACTTCAATTGGATTTAAATAGTGTTGCTGAGTGGTGTAATAGCAATAGTCTGGAACTGAATGTAAAGAAGTGTGTATGTATTTCGTTAGGTCGTTCTAATAAAATTATTAATTATCAATACACAATCAACAATAACGAACTCAAGTCAGTTGATACAGTTAAAGATTTAGGTGTTCTTTTTGATACCAAGCTAACTTTTTTGCCGCACATTTTGGATATTATTAACAGGAGTATGCGTAGTCTTGGTTTTATCACTAGAAATAGTGTACATCTTTCACCTTATTGTTTCAAATTACTTTATTACTCTTTGGTACGTTCCTTGCTTGAGTATGCGTCTGTAATTTGGTCCCCTTATTATGATTCTCATATTGAACACCTTGAGACTGTACAAAGAAAATTCTTAAGATCCCTTGCTTATAGAGCTGAAGTTAATATTTTTCGTAATTATTACATCGACTATAATGCTATCAGTTTCCAATTTAATATCCCTAACCTTGAAGTCAGACGGCATTATTCTGATGCTTTAACGTTTTATAAGATCTTAAATGGTTTATATCATTGTCCTACCATCTTGGAAGCAATTCCTTTTAACACCTGTCAAAGAAGGATCAACTCTTCTATGTTTCGTTTACCCTTTCATTCGGCCAACTATGGGTTTTTTTCTCCACTGTCCTAGTCAGTGGAGAAAAAAGAGTTTGCGTTTCTTTAATGAAAATAGTTTGGATCCATTTTCCGGCGGCTTACGGTCATTCAAATCAAAAATAAATAATCTTACACTTTAACCTACGTTCCTTGGATAGTGCTAAGTTTTTAGCCCTGTTGATGACTGTTTTTTCAGAGGTTTTATCTTGGTATATATATATTTTTTTTGTAATTCTAGTATTGTATTTATATTGCTATATTGTTTAGTATTTTGTATTATCTATTTTGTTTTTGTAAACTGGCTCTGCCGTATATTGAAATAAATAAATAAATAAATAAATAAAATTCTATGACGCCTGTCGAAAAGGAAGGTGCTCATTTACAGAAGTTATTGACGAGTTCTTGGGAAATAACAAGGATGATCAGTCAGGAAAATGTTAGGCTGCAACATGAGTTTGATGGTACACTTTCTATTCGCATATCTAAAGCACTTTCCGGGAAATCTTGGGGCAGTTAGCGAGGAACAACGAGAACGTTTCCACCAAGATATTAAAGAGATGGAAAGGCGTTACCAGGGTAGATGGAGTGTATCGATGATAGCAGACTACTGCTGGATGCTACAACGTGATACTTAATCCGCATAAAATTAGTGGAAATTCTACAAAACGCAGTTTTCTAACAAAAAGGCGAAGATTTTATTAAGTTAAGCATTAATTGCGTTATATGTTAAGCATAACTGATATTCTTCTTAAATTAATAAATGTATTTGTATTTATGGTATATACTTGTATTATTTATTTTTTGTGATTTGCTTAAACATCTCATGTGATGCATAAAAATGGAATGGAATGATGCATTGAAATCACCGTATCAAATTTATATAAAATCACTTATCAAATTAAAAACATCTTTCAAAAAGTTTTATTTTGTAGACCTGTGCAATCAGCCGTCTAGATTCTGTTTAAGTTCGCACAATCCTGAACGTATGACGTTTTTTCGATTGACAATCGTATCAAAAAAACAATAGTGAAAGCGTACTCCCAAGATTCAAGTACATAAATGCTGAGTTACTTATTATATTGGGTATTACGTCACTTATAGCAAAAATCAATTTAGAAAATTTCTAAATTAAAACTTAATTTTTAAATTAAAATAGATTTTTGCTATAAGTGACAGAATACCCAATATAATAAGTAACTCATTAAAAATTCGTCACAAAAATACAGATTTTACTTACATAAATGCTGTATTCTACAATAATTTAAGCTCACTCACCTATAGTAAATGCGTCGTCCTCTTCGGGGCTATACGGGGTTTGTGAAATCGTTTCCCTGGCAGAAGTGTACCCGCTGGCTTCACAGCTGCTACTTTTACGTCTGCGACGTCCCGGCGATGCGCTTTCGGAGATAGAGAGGGCGCTGCCGTAAATAGAGCTTGACAGACGTTTATTCATATTCAACGACTGGGCTAAAGCTTCTGCTCGCGCATGCACCAGTCCCAAGGCCATGTCGGTGGCAGCTGTACGAATCGATCTGGGTTAACAAGAAAGTTTAATTTTTATTTCATTCACTTTAATATATTAAACATCCATTTAACATAACAATATAAAACACCTCTTCTATGGCTATCGAATCTGTAAATAGCAAAAGAATTTGGACAAAGATTTCTACGTTGCCAAGAGCTCAATTGCAAATGAGGAACTATTTTAATTTAAAATTCAATAGTCTCTTATGGTTGGAATCTTTGACATCCGAATTACAAAACAGTTTTACCACTAAATTAGATTATCAAAAAATCAAATTATCAAAAATTTTTTCATCGCCAATTAGCAGATGTCTAAGAATGAAATTATACACTTCTCTTAATGGGATAATCTTTCTTTTTGTTCGGGTAGTTTTATTTCGAAGATTTTCATTTGCTCTCGTATGACAACTGTGGACTTTATTATTTTTCTTAAGTTCAACATTATTTTTAATAGTGTTATTTTTTATTTTGTATACTGGGTGATTGACGACCGATGGTACGTTAGCCACCAAAATATTTTTAGGACTGCAGCGTTGCCACTTATACAGAAAAATGGCAATGCCTTTGATTTTTTAAATGGAACACTAACTATTTTATTCATAGTTTTTTAGTCATACCTATCTCTAGCAGTTTTCGAGAAGAAAAATAATTTTGTATGTTTTTTGTTAAAAAAACCTAAGGGGCTAACTAATTGTTTACTTCTCAGCTATTTAAGTTCCTAAAATGCTCAAATTTTAAACATTACTTTAACAGATCATCTTGATCAATTTCCTATAGCCTGATTTAATCAGCATTCTAGAGGGTCGTCGAAAATTAGAATTAATATCTTTTATTTACTAAAATGGCGCAAAGTACATTTTTTTTTAAATGGAACCTTCAATATATTTTTTTCTAATAGACACTTAAAATACCTTTAATTTAATATAATACATTCCTATACCTAAGTAGCCGCGTTTTCGAAATAAATATTTGAATACACAAGTGCATAAAGGATCTATGTAACATTTTTTTTTAAATTCGAGTTTTTACGTTAAATAGGGTTGATTTAACCTCAAAATTTAAATTAAAGGATAATCTGACCTAAAAATGTTTTAGCAACAAATATACTAGGGCATAAAGGATCTATGTGATCAATGTGGTACATAGATCTTTTATGCCTGATGCAAAATGTTTTGTGTTGACATTTCATGTTACATAGATCCCTGAAGTTAGGTTATGTTTTTGTTCATACCATCCTTTTTCATTTCCATTTCACATATTTTTCTTCCTGCTGTGCGTATTGCTGTTGTGAATATAGTGAAATAGGTTGTAAACATGTCGGCAAGAAGTAGACGTCTAGTTAACTTAGGTCAAAAACAGTTTGGAGGTATGTTAAATCCATATAATTTATCTTTGTTGGAAAAATATGTGTTTTATTCACAATTTGAGGTTACAATCTTACCGGTGGCCTTAAAAATGCCTAAAGGAATGTATTTATTGTTTAAATTATTTTAGAACAATCCGATAAGAATATACAAGGCTTATTAAATGTTCCAAATTTTCATTTGCAAGAACAAGAAAATAAAGAACATGAGATGATTATTGCAGATTGTTTTTTTTAAATACTTACCTTAACACAAAAATATCTAACTTGGGCGGTCGGCTTATTAGAAGCGAGTCCATTGTGGTTCGGAACCCACGTAAAACTGTGGGTCCATGAGGAAAAAAAAATAGTTACTCCATTAAAAATAAAAACGTTAATTTATTACGTTAAAATAAAAAAAACAAAACTAAAACATCAGAGCCTAGGTATGAGTGTTATTTTATATGATACCTATATCTGAAGTGATAATAAACTTAAAAAGCTTTATATTTGTAGAGGTCGAAGAAGTTTTACCAACACAAGATAAAACTCCACCTAGTATCAGGAACATCGAATATGAGAAACGTACACAGATTATATCTCCACCAGAAGTACAAGATATATTATTTAACGGTAAATATCTAATTTAAAATGCAATTTAGGTCATAGCATAAATTCTAAATAGCTAAAAAATTTTAGATTCTCTCTCCGGAGATGAAGCATTTTCTACAGAAGATACTTCGGACGACTATAATCCCGACAGTATCGAATCAAGTGAAAGTTTTAAAGATAAGGATGAAAATGAAAGTCACCCTAAAACCTTACTATATGTTACAGCAGAAGATTCTGACTATCAAGAAAGGCAAGACAGTATTTTGGAGTCTAGGGTAAACAAAGCCAAGAGGAAGATATTTGATTTGCCAGAAAAAAAATCAAGAATCAGAAAGCGTCGTCCTGAAACATGGAAAAAACATAGGACTGCTTCGGCAAGACAGAGACGAGATTTACATTTCATTAAAAAGTAAAAAAGAAATGCCAAGCAAAAGTCCCGAATTAGGATCTTTATGTAAAAAGCAAAATTGTAGAAAAAATTGTGAAAATCAATTTGACAAGGACCATCGGATAGAAATATTTAAAAAATTTTACTCATTAGATCAAAATGCGAAAAACTCGCTTCTTTTTAAATCTGTTTCGATTGCGCCTGTTAATCGGAATGCCAAAAAAAAACATTACAAAAAGAAAATCATATACATTTAGGTACACAATAACCTGCAACAAGCATACCAAAATCGTTTGTAAAACTGCCTTTGTCTCCCTTTATCAGATTTCATATAAAAAAGTACAACTTATTCAAAATCAGCTGAAATCAAGGACTACAGCACCATCACCAGATAAAAGGGGTCGTCATCTTTTTAGACCAAATAAAATAGAAGAAGATGTGGTTGATGCTGTAAAAAAACGCATTCTCTCTTTTTCTGCAGAACAATCTCACTATTCACGAAACAAAAATGCCAATAAGATGTATTTGTCTCTAATATTAAATATAACGAAAATGCATAAGCTGTATCAAGAATATGTTCAAGAAACTAATATGCATAAACGGTTTTTGGTTTCAAATAGTTTTTATACACACGTTTTTCCAACGGAATTTGATTTTTCCTTTGGACAACCCAGGAGTGATACATGCAGTACCTGAGATGCCAATTTAGGAAATGAAATCCATACAGAAAATTTTAAATTTGCTTTTGAGCAGCAAAGATTCGATAGAAAGAGGGCCCTTGAGAATAATGAACTCTGCTATTTGACTATGGATTTACAGCAAACTATGCCTTTACCACGACTTACCACTTCCAAATCATTTTATTTAAGACAGATGTAGTTCTATAACTTTGGAATCCACACAATAACATCTGACGGTGATAAGGCCTATTTTTTTAATTGGACCGAAGATATAGCAACAAAGGGCAGCCTTGAAGTTGGCAGTAGCTTGCACACATTTGTTCAACTTTTAACAAATAGAAACAAGGACATAAAGCATCTTCTCATCTGGTCCGATTCTTGTGCTGGGCAGAACAAAAATTTTAACCTAATATGCCTATATCAATATCTAATTTTAAAAGGATATGTCAAAGTTATAGACCATAAATTTCCAGAGGTGGGACACTCTTTCTTGGATTCGGATAGAGATTTTGGAATTATTGAAAAAAAATTACGAAAAATTGAGAGAATATTCTCTGCAGACCAATACAGAGATGTTATAAAAGAAGCAAGTACGAAAAACTCTGTTATTAACATGACCGATCATTTTAAAAATATTCCTGAGATAGAAAATAAATTGAACTTGTTTATCAGAAAAAAAAATGTTGTGGAGACAAAATAAATTTTAGAGATGATATTAAATTGATACGCGTGGAATGCTATGGCGAATATTATTACAAAACCTCATTGGACTCAAACGCACCTTTCCTAAAAGTCGATATAATTAAAAATGCCAGGACAAATTCAGTAAATGAATATAAATTGGAAATAATATCAAACAACAAAAATACCTTATCGGAAGAAAAAATAAAGAACCTAAAACAACAACTTTGCTTTATAGAAGAAACTTATCAACATTTCTATTCTCGTTTATGGGAAAATGAAGATAATGACGACAATAATGAAAGCGCAGAAGTCGAGCAGATAAGAAAAATTAAGAAAAGAAGAACTAATTAGGATTTCTTAGCATTTATAAGCATATTCTTGTAAATGATACAAATAAAATATTTGATTTGAATTTATTTGTCCAAGTTTTGTTATACCTTGTACCCTTTATGCATTTTGTATATTTTTTTTAACTTACCTAGGGAATGAAGGATTCATGTACTTTTATAACTTCATAGTTTCCTTTGATAATGTAATATGCATTATTTGTTAAGACTAGTACACATTGTAGCCTTAGGGTCTAAAACCTTAAAAATTTTATATTTATAAGTTCATTAATTAAAAAGTTCTGATTAAAAAACTTTAAATTTAGTTTGCGCAAAAAGTTGTTTTTGTTACATAAATCCTTTATGCACTTGCGTCTTCATTTATTTTCGTGAAATTTGATAATTTTAAACATTTTTAATTTGTAAATTACTTAGTTAGCTATGAAAATGTCACAATGGTGTAATAAATGACAGTGACATATCTAAAAATATATAGGATGTTCCAGTTAAAAAATTAAAAAATGTTGCCATTTTTCTATACAGGGTGTTCCACCGCCAGGCGAGACATAGGAAATCCCATGAAATTTTTAATAGGGTCAAATATTGAGTCTCCAAATTATTTTAGAGAAAAAATGTATTAGAGCACTAGAGTCTGCAACCAACAAGATAACTTTTAATTTTATAGGTTTGCTCGTTTAGAAGTTATTGGCGAAAATCTTGGTGAAAATGTTGTCTTTTTGTCGCCCCGTACTTACAGGTATCGCTCAAGGTGAGAAAGTTAGGTAAAAGTAAACTGTCAAGTAAAGTTGTCATAATAAAATTGTAGTTTTTTAATCCAAAAGACTTAAGACCAATTAGTTTATTATCTGTGATTAGTAAAATTTTGGAAAGGGTTATTTACAATCAATTGTTTGCGCATGTAAATAAGAATGGGTTATTGCCTAGCAATCAGTCTGGATTTCGCCCAGAACATGGAACAGCCACAATATTACTTCATGTCGCGGATCTTATAATCAAGGGTCTGGATAGCGGAATGGCTACTATTTTAATATTTGAGTGCGTAGACCACGATTTACTAAACTTAAGTTTTTTGAATTGGGAGATCGTTCTCTTTCATTCTTTGAAAACTATCTAAGTAATAGAAAGCAATTTGTTAGAATTCCCACGGGTGAATCAGAATATGCAGAAGTTATGTCTGGAATGCCACAGGACTCCATTCGTTTTAAGCAGCATTTGTTTTAAGCAGAATTGTTGAATTTTCTCAAACTCAAAGTTATGCCGATGATATACAGCTTATTTATACTTTTGATACATTGGCATAATATAATGAAATTGAAGCAAATGTAGACTCGGATCTTAGAAAAATCACCGTATACAGCGAGAAACACAACTTATTTTTAAATGCAGGGAATACTAAAGTTTTACTTTTTTCCTCTATGCAACATTCTGGGTTTTTAAAAGAATACCTTAACTTTGAAATGAATGGCAAAATGTTGAAGTTCACTGAGGCTTCCAGAGATTTGGGTGTTTGTTTGGATTCTCAATTAAGATTTTTCCCAACATATATCTAACTTATGCAGGGCCTGCTACTTATCGCTAAAGGTACTGTATGCGAACAAACATATTTTAAATTTTAAAGTTCGGAAAAAGCTTTGCGAGTCTTATGTTTTTTCCAAAATATACTATTACCTAATTTTATATTATCCATGTTCCATTTTTGTAGACAGACAGCGATTGTAAATAATTCAAAATAATTGCGGTAGATTTATTTACAACTTAAAAAGATTCGACCATATTTCTCGTAAAATTAATCAGCTTCAGTGGCTTAATATTTCTTTTTCGTATCAGAACTTTTTGATGATATTTGCATTTAAAACATCTGATCCGCAGTATTTATGATCCAAATTATTGTTTTGACAAGATGTTCATATAGTACCCATTAGATCTAATACTCTTTTTATGTCGAATCATCACAAGGCAATTTTTTAATGTTGTTTTACATATAATACAGGGTGTCCATCTATAACCTAACACATTTCAACTGCTTATAAGTCGAGAACGGAAAATGACAACAATGTGCGGTTTTCACAGAATTCATAAATATTTTTAAAGTTTTTTTTGACAGTATTGCCAAGTTTCGAAAGTTACCTAAAATAGGAGGAAAAAAATTGATGATTTTCAAAGGCCGATTTCTCAAAAATTTTAAATGTAACACCCTGTACTTTTTAATTTCACATGAAAGCCTGTTAAATCCCCTTCCGAAAATGTATAAATTGTCTTAAATTCATTATTTTTTTTTACAGAGCCAATTTTAGTAAATAACACCTTTTTGAAAATTTTCGTAGAATACATATTCGGTGATTGATGAACATTTTCTGGTAATTGCCTATGTATCGCTTTAGCATGATCGTAATTAAATAATTTGCGCTATTGCCATGTCTATAAAAAGTATTTATTCTATGTAATAAATTACAACTATTTACAACAATTTTAACAACAAACAGTTGAATAAATTAATTTTAATTTATAACTAATAAATTAGCTGCTGAATCTGACTCCCATTTTGCTCGGAACACAAATGTAGACGAAGAAATAAGTAGCCGAAGGCGTTTTGTAGCATTCGCGGTGTAATTTGGTTGAAAACGTTTACTATGTTGTTGCGCAGTTCATCCAAATTTCTTGGAGTTGGATTGTAACAACGGTCTTTTACATATCCCCATATACAAAAATCTGGAATGGTTAGATCGGGAGAGTAAAGGGCCCACTCTATTGGACCTGCTCGCCCTATCCATCTGTTTCCAAAAGTAATATCTAAGGAATCCCTTGCGACCCTGGAGAAGTGTGGTGGTGAACCGTCTTGCTGGAAGTAGACCGTGTCTAAAATTCCATCCTGCTGAAGTTGAGGATAAAAAAATGTTTCCAACATATCGGTGTAATTGTTTCCATTCACTGTTGCTTCTTGAAAAACAAATGACCCATAAATTTTAGATTTCGATACTGCACACCAAACGTTCAGCTTAGGAGAATCTCTTTCGAATTCGTTATACACTCGAGGATTTTCATCTCCCCGAATTCGGCAGTTATGCCTATTTACTCGACCACTGATGTGAAATGTTGCCTCATCAGACATTATTAAATTGGTATCCGGCTTATTTCTAAAAAGATCTAGTAGTGTTTCGCACATTAAATATCTTTTTTCAAAGGCGCAATTTTCTATTTTTTGGAAACTTTGAATTTTGTAGGGTTTAAACTTAATTATTTTTAGAATTTTAAGTACTTTACTTTTTGACATATTTGTTGTTTGAGCTATCTTCCTAATAGATATTTGGTTATTGTTTAAGGACAACACTTCTTTTACCAGCAAAATATCATCCAACAGATTATCTTGTGCATTTAGGTCTGTTCTAACTTCTCTTTTAACTGTACCCTCCTGGGAAAATTGGCGTACCCAATGAAGTATAGAATTGCGTGAAGGTGGAGTCCTTTCAAAAATCAGCCTAAATCTTCTTCTCGTCTGCGTAACTGATTTGCATTCACTAAATAATAACACGCAACGTGCCCTTTCCCGGGTGGTAAACATATTTAAACCTTTCAAAATCTCGCAAAAATACATATAGAAATCAAATTATTGGGACTGCCCAACGAATGACGTTAAAAAGATTTGACAGTAGTTGAAGCCCACAAAACAAATTGTGCAACTCACAATCTCCTTGATAAGCTACAATTGTTATTGTTGTCACTTGATACCGAGAATGTTATTTAATAGGTATTTATTGTAGGAAAATTTTCAAAAAGGTGTCATTTACTAAAATTGGCTCTGTAAAAAAAAATAATGAATTTAAGACAATTTATACATTTTCGGAAAGGGGATTTAACAGGCTTTCACGCGAAATTAAAAAGTACAGGGTGTTACATTTAAAATTTTTGAGAAATCGGCCTTTGAAAATCATCATTTTTTTTCCTCCCATTTCAGGTAAATTTAGAAACTTGGCAACACTGTCAAAAAAAACTTTAAAAATATTGATGAAGTTCTGTGAAAACCGCACATTGTTGTCATTTTCCATTCTTGACTTATAAGCAGTTAAAATGTGTCAGGTTATAGATGGACACCCTGTATGGTATATCAAACATTTTAGTTTAAAAAATCTTTTTACATTCAGCAAAACGTTGTTGCGATATAGCTTGTAAATATGCTATTAGATTATATCGTATTTATTATTTGTTAATTTAAAAAATTAAAATATTATTAAATAAAATTTATTAATTAATCTAGTTAATTTAAGAAATTTTAATATAGTATTGTTTAATCTATAATTTTTTATATTATATGAAATTTTAGGGTTAATGTTGAGTAGCTGGCCTTAAAATCAGCAATACACTTCGCCCTTTGAGAAATATACTTTTACAAATTGTCTTTTTCTTAATAAAGACATTTATTGTTATTATTATCATATTATTATATTTCTTATTTCTTCAACTTTTTCTTATTATAACATATATATTTTCCTTTATCCAATACCCTCATAAGCAATACATAGTGATTTGTAATATTTACTTTAATGACAACTGGGATTATGTTAGTTAAATTGTCTTTCATGTTCACAAACGAAGACTTGAAATAAATAATGTGCTAAGTGCCAAAAAAATCAGTTTTCCATTTTATACTTGTAAAATGTTCTAGGTGCCAAAACAAACAACATATAAAAAGCGCTAAGTGCCATGACTATTAAATTGTACTTTAAAAAATCCCAACAGAGTGCGTCGTTGAAACGCCGAAACGCCGCCGGTAAAAAATGAGCTAAGTGCCAATAAATATAATCTTGTTTTCTGTGCTGCAGGCGGTAGTTTCTACGATGTTTTGGTGGTGTGTTTGTTATTTTTTTCCCGTTCTCGTTCTGTATAGTTTCACGATAATACAAGAATGAATACTAATACTGATACTACGACTAGACAGGGCAGTAAGCAAAAGCAACGACAGAAAAGAAGAAGTGCTGGAGAAGAATATTTTACAAGTAAAAATAATAAGAAAGTTCCTGCTAAGCAGCCTCCTGAAAACAAGCTTAGTCGAGCATTGTTTTTATTTTTTGACAGTGATTTTGCAATTTTATTTACTTTGTTTTAGATATTAGGCAAATGCAAGTTAAACTGTCAAAAGATATCGCATGAACAAAAATTGAAGCTTTTTTATGAATTTTACGGTCTGAATGACAACGTAAAGCAAAATACGTATGCAATGAGTCTTATACACGTATGTGCTATCAAAAGAAGAAGGCATGGAAACTATGAGCGCCCAGAAGCGAGTAGGAGACAGGCGACATTTTCCTTTACCTTGCCCAATGGAAAGGGCAACATTGTACAGGTGTGTAGGAGGACCTTTTTGCGCGGTGTTTGGATTAACTCCGAGACAAATTGAAACCTTGGCTAAGTTGAAAAAACGGGGAGATTCAGTTTACAAGGAAAGGAGAGGTAATAAACAGCTGTATCGGAAGTTCACGCGGGAAGATAAAGCACTGGTTATTGGTCATATAAACGAATTTCCAAGAGACTTAGGACATTACAACCGTTCAAAAAGCGAGAAGCAGTATCTGAGCTCCGATCTTCGTTGATTGTGAATCTAAGTTATTGCAACTGCAAGCCTAGAACTGATACCTGTGCTACCTGTGATTTACTGCACATGCAAAAACAAAAGATCCCACAAAGGCAGATGCTAAAATTAAATTAGAACCCCACCACAGGAAAGCTGAAGCAGCTGTAGAAGCAATGAGAAAAGACCATCAAAACTGCCAGCAACCCACCAGTGACAGCATGACAGTCTCAATGGACTTAGAGCAGGTCTTATTATCGCCAACTTTATCTCATAGTCAGATGTATTACATGCGACAGCTCTCCAACTACAACCTTTGTGTTCACCTAGGAGACAATAACACTTAACACTGGCTTCATGTGTTCACACTTAACATTGGCTTCACCCATATATATTGTAAGTATATACCCATATATACCTAGAATATACAGGGTGATTGATGGTTGATGGCACCTTAGACGTTTACGGAGAACGGAAAATATTTTTTTTTTTGAAAATTTGGCAACATGAGTTTTAGCTGATGATCTAACGATTAAAAATATTTTTAGCGATGCAGCGTTGCCGCTTATACCAAAAAGTAGTAGCAACTTTGTTATTTTAAATGGAATACCCTGTATATTTTTTTATTTTCCGATCCGCTATCACTTTATGATTGGTTCTGTATAAGGTGTTCCTTTACCTATCTTTAGTGGTTTTCGAGAAATTAATTATTTTCTTTTTAATTTTTAATTTTCTACGGCACTGGAACGCGCAGAACCTTGAAATTATAAACGTAATTTATGAAAGTATTGTACATTATTTTTCACTATGAAAATTTGTTCTACGTTATACAGGGTTGCTCAAAATTAGTGATTTTACCGCTAGATACAAAAATGGTAAAAGGTGCATTTTTTTAAATGGAACACCCTGTATATTATAACATATTCTAAAAGGAAATTAAAATCCCTGTCTAAAGAGGTATTATGTTCCTATATCGAAGTAGTTCGGTTTCGGAAATAAAAGCAATTTTCTGTAAAAATCAGAATATTTTGACATATTTGCTTTAGTTGGCCATGAAACGTCATGATGAAACAATGCTATGCTATTAATGTTTGACAGTGACATTTAGTTGATTAATAGTAAATACGCTTGGGTGTTTTTTTAAAATAGTGACCTAAAAATTCATTAAAATGGAATGAAATAGTTATTCAAATGAAGTGTTGATGAATCTATTTATTATTCATGGACAATGTGACAAAATTGTAGCAAGAACATGCAGAAAGTTCAATGAAATGTACCCGAATTTACAAAAAATGGATAAAAGAAAATTTGTGCGAATACAAAATAACTTTATACAATCTGGTTCACAACTTAAAAATGATACAAGTTTGCCCAAGCCTGTAACGTCTGATGAGGACAACATCGTGAATGTTTTAGCCTACTTTCACGCATATCCACAAGCTTCCATCCGGAGTGCAGCAGATGATTTAGGCCTAACTTATTATTCTGTGCAAAGAATTCTGAACGACAATAATATGCATCCCTTTAAATATTCAAAAGTTCATCAGCTGAAACTGGATGATTACCAACGTCGCATTCAATATTGTGAGATACTTCTGACACGCACTCAAGAGGATCCAAACTTTCTAAAAAAAATAATATGGACAGACGAAGCAAAGTTTTCTAGAGAAGGTATTTTTAATAGAAGAAATCAACATTTTTGGGCTAATCAAAATCCACACGCGGTTAAGGAAATGGGGTTTCAAGAAAAATTTAGTTTTAATGTTTTTTGTTTACTAAAAGACAATCAAATAGCTTTTTTTATTTACGACGGGTCATTAAACTCCCATAAATACATTCAGATTTTGCGCTCAGTAGTAGAAGATTTTCTGGAAAATTTAACGCTTGAAGATTATCGCACTTGCTGGTTCCAATTGGATGGCGCACCTGCTCATTGCACTGAGGAGGTGACACGTGAGTTATTTGAAAAATTCGATGACCGCTGGTTTAGGCGTTTGGGACCATGGGACTGGCCTGCGAGATCACCTGATCTTACACCACTTGATTTTTACTTTTGGGGTAATTTGAAGCAAATGGTATACAAGACACCGGTAAACAGTAAACAGGAACTACGTCAATGAGTTATCAATTGCATTGGTCAACTAGATCCTTCTGAAATACAAGCAGCGACAACACATGCTGTACAACGCAGGATTTTGAATTGCTTAGAAGTCAATGGCAATCATTTTGAAAATTTATTGTAAATTACTTATAATCTTGTATCATTTTTAAGTTGTGAACCAAATTGTATAAAGTTATTCATTTCTTTGAACTTTCTGCATGTTCTTGCTACAATTTTGTCACATTGTCCATGAATAATAAATAGATTCATCAAAACTTCATTTGAATAACTATTTCTTTCCATTTTAATGAATTTTTAGGTCACTATTTTAAAAAAACACTCAAGCGTATTTAACATTAATCAACTAAATGTCACTGTCAAACATCAATAGCATAGCAATGTTTCATCATGACCTTTTATGGCCAACTAAAGCAAATATGTCAAAATATTCCGATTTTTACAGAAAATTGCTTTTATTTCCGAAACCGAACTACTTCGATATAGAAACATAATACCTCTTTAGACAGGGATTTTAATTTCCTTTTAGAATATGTTATAATATACAGGGTGTTGCTTTAAAAAAATGCACTTTTTACCATTTTTGTATCTAGCGGTAAAATCACTAATTTTGAGCAACCCTGTATAACGTAAAACAAATTTTCATAGTGAAAAATAATGTACAATACTTCCATAAATTACGTTTATACTTTCAAGGTTCTGCGCGTTCCAGTGCCGTAGTAATACAAATTTATTTGGATCTATGTTTTCGTCAAAAAATAAAGAAAATAATCAATTTCTCGAAAACCACTAAAGATAGGTATAGGAACACCTTATACAGAACCAATCATAAAGTGATAGCGGATCGGAAAATAAAAAAATATACAGGGTATTCCATTTAAAATAACAAAGTTGCTACTACTTTTTGGTATAAGCGGCAACGCTGCATCGCTAAAAATATTTTTAATCGTTAGATCATCAGCTAAAACCCATGTTGCCAAATTTTCAAAAAAAAATTATATTCCGTTCTCCGTAAACGTCTAAGGTACCATCAACCATCAATCACCCTGTATATGGGTATTTTTTTTTTTTTTTTTTTTTTTATGGTAAATACAAGCACAAGAGGAAAGTCCTATGTCACTCTTGGAGTGGTGCTTGCGCGAAGATATTTGTGGGCATTTATCTTGAATCGCTGCAGGTTGTATGCGTCGGGAAATATGTGAGGTGGAAGCACGTTCCACAAAGAAGATGTTCTCCAGATGAATGAGTCCCGATACAGCGATGTCCTTGGGGTAGGCAGGTGGACTCGATGTTGATGAGCCGCAACTGCTAGACGCGTCCTTCTTGCCGGAACAGCCCTGGGTGGGATCAGGCCTGCCAGCTCAGAGGAGCACTTACCGTGATAATAACGGTAGAATAAACAGAGATCAGCCACCTTTCTCCTGTGCTCCAGACTATCCAGACTATTTGTCAGTTCTGGTTTGTCGATAAGACGAATAGCTCTCTTGTGTATGGAATCTAGCAGCTTTAAACTATGCTTGGGTGCAGAGCTCCAGACATGCGAGCAATACTCGAGGGAAGGGCGTATTTGAGCCTTATAAAGAGTCAGCAGCTGTTCTGGTGTATACAGTTTTTTCGTTTTGAAAAGCACTCCGAGTTTTTTGGAAGCTGCCCTGGCGATCTCTGCAACGTGGTCATGCCAGGACACACTGTTGGTGACTTCGACTCCTAGAAGATGTAAAGATGATTTCATTGGCAATGTTTTCCCTGCCATAACCAGCTCCGGGCCACCAAGGTTAGTCTTCATCGTAAATACTGCGGCCTGCGTTTTTTTAGCGTTAAAATTGACCAGATTATTATCGCCCCACTCCAAGATTGCTCTAATATCGTTGTTGGTTGAAGCTACTTGTTGCTGCCTAAGATTCTGAGAAGTTACGGCTGTCGTTGGTTTGGCGGACTTAAATGTGGAAATAAGTGTGCTATCGTCCGCAAAGCTGTAGTTTGGATTGGCAGTGGTTCCTAGCAAATCGTTGATATATATCAAGAAAAGGGTGGGGGATAGAATGCATCCTTGAGGGACTCCAGCGTTAATGTTAAATTTGTCGGAGAGGTGTCCATCGACGGCTACTTGGATTGTTCGTTGTTCAAGAAAACTTTTGATCCAATTCAATAATGAGTTTTGTATGCCGACTGAGGAGAGCTTGGTTAGTAGTCCCTCATGCCACACTCTGTCAAATGCCTTGGAAATATCAAGAGCGACTGAGCGGGACTCGCCGTGCTTCTCCATGGCCTCCGTCCACAAGTGTGTGACGTAAGCCAGAAGATCGCTGGTGGATCTAAGCTTTCGGAAGCCGTATTGATGATCGCTGATTAGTCCAGATGATTCCAGATATCTTAACAGTTGTTGGTTGACTGCTTTCTCCATAATCTGAAATATTACTGGAACTAGTGCAATCGGGCGGTAGTTCAACGGCATCGTCTTCTTTCCCTTTTTGGGTACAGCTTGCACTTGAGCAGTTTTCCAGCTTGTTGGAAATGAGCCACGCTTATACGATGCCGTGAACAGTCTACATAAGGGAGGAGTCAATTCGTCTGCATAACGTTTTAGTACTAGGGCTGGAATTCCATCGGGTCCAGAAGCTTTGTTGGTGTCTACGCTTTTAAGAATTTTATTTATAATTCGTTGGGGAAACGAAATTTCTCCCATCGATGAATTCACTCTTGGCAAATATGGCGGTGTTTTGCCTTGCGAGTGCAGAGTAGAATTGGACGCGAAGAGTTTACCCAGTAAGTTGGCTTTTTCCCTTGCTGTTACCGCGATAGAACCATCATCTGCTGTTAGGGGTGGCAAGGCCGACTGTTGTTGTGACTCTCTTTGCATTCATCAATAATTCGCTTGCAGCTATTTCTGGAGGTTAAAAAGTTCCTCCAATTTTCGGTGGAAGGATGTTGACGCCATTTGCGATATGCTGCGTTTTTAGTCTTTACTGCCTTTTTGCAATTCAGGTTGAACCATTGCTTGTTGTTTGATCTGCATTTAGTAGAAAAAGGGATATAAGCTTCCATTCCTGCCAAGATCGTCTCTGTAATTTGGTTTGCACATTCTGAGATGTTATTGGTTCTAAAGCAGACTTCTTTCCAAGGGAATGAGTGATAAAATTCCCGAAGATGGTTCCACTCTGCTGATTTATAGTGCCATACCTTCCGCGGCATCGGAGGATCCTGCGTTTTAACATCCAACTGGCAAGAGACTGTTATCAATTTGTGGTCCGATGTTCCTAAGGGGGCCTGTACTGATACAGTATACGAGTCAGGGTCTGAAGCCAAGACCAGATCTAGGAGACTCGCGAACTCGCCGTCTCGGTCGGGGATTCTGGTGGTTCCTCCACAAGCTGCGTAAGCCCGCATATGGTGGCAAATAGCTCAGCTTCTAGTCCTTCATCGTTGTTCTTGTTGCAGAAGCGCAGCCAGTTGATATTGTGAACGTTAAAATCACCCATGACGATGATTTCTGCGCTTGGGTAGTCAATTTGCAGTTGGTTAATGCAATCAACCAGGTTCAAAAAGAGCCGCCTATATTGGGCGTCGCTTGGTGGTCTGTAGATACAACAGATAAATTTCGTGGCTCCACTGGCTATTATTTTGAACCACATAACGTCGAAGTCCGCAGGTTCAAGCGTTTCCTCCCGCTGGCAACTCAAATCGCTCTTGACAAATACTGCCAATCCAAAGTTTAGTCGAAATCGGGTGTGTAGATCGTATCCAGGATAAATGAGGTGAACATTTGTTGTTGAAGGTTTCACCTTTGTTTCTGCCAATGCCAGAATGTGAGGCTTATTTGATTGCAGGTATTGGTGTACTGCATTAATATTGGTGTTTAGGCCTCTGATGTTGCAGAAATTGATTTTTAGGCTTTTAAATCCGCCTGATGAACCCCCCCGACCAGCCTCCGCCCGGAGATCCGAATGGGAGGCTAGTTTTCCTCCGGAAAGTTTTGGTCGTGAGGGCGCCATCATGCATTTATTTTTCTTCTCCATTTCCCCTTTGGAAACCGGACACATCGACATGGCGGCGAAACGTGAGTTCCATGGAACCACTTCACGCCGCCTAGTCCTATGTGGTGGTATTGAACCGGGCGATGCAAGTAGACAACATCTACCACCAAAGAGGTTGCTCTTTTAGTCGCCTTTTACGACAGGCAGTGCATACCGGAGGGCTATTCTACTCCGGCCCTCCCCGGGGTATATTAGTAAATTAGTAAATATATATACTAATATACTTACTAATTTACTAAAATACCCACACAGAAGCGGAAGTTAACAATCTGGAGTGACAACTGCGCTGGACAAAATAAAAACAAAATGTTATTGTTTTTATGGATTTATTTAGTTGCCAAGGGGCATTTCGATGAGATCAATCATAAGTATCTAGTGTCGGGTCATTCGTTTATGAGCTGCGACAGGGATTTCGCTCAAATTGAAAAGCGAAAACAGCAAGAAAAATATGAGGTACCTATGGATTTAGTGAAAATGATGATAGCAGCAGTGAAAAAAACCAATTTCTGGTTACAATAATGAACCGTGAGGACTTTTTCGATTTTAAAGTGGCTTCTGAAAGTACAATCAATACATCTAAGCTTCAAATTTCGAAAGCTCAATGGATTAATATTAGCCGAGAAAATCCAGGATTTGTCAGAATCCGAACTCTGAACGAAATAGAGTTTTGGAAAGCAACGAAGGTTTTGAAGAAAAGTGTTATAATTAAAGCTATCGCAGAAATGACTCTGCTAAACCTAACCTGCCAGAGTAGAATTTCTGAAGAGAAAAAACAAAATCTGCTGGCAATGATTCCTTATTTGAAGGAAGAAAACAGACAATTTTATAAGGATCTATTGAATCCTAACATTAATTAGAAGCTACATCTTTTGTGTTTTTTCGTTATTTACTTACCACAACTATTTTTGTAATGGCACTTAGCACATTCTATGAACTTGTAACTTGTCATTTTTTTTTCTGACATTTTCTACAAATGACATTTGTCGAAAATATTATGTACACAGAAAAATACTTTCTTGACTAAACCTATGTTTAATTTTCAGAGAGTTTTTTCTTATACATTGATTGTAGTATAAAAAACATTGTTCATCTCGAAATAATAATTTTAGCACTTAGCACATTATTTACTTCAAGTCTTCAAATCTATACAATTTTTCGAATTCAACTGAACGCTGGTGGGCCATTTATTACAAAATGACATCGATTTTCGCCCCAATTATTTAAATATTCAGTTCATTAAATGAGTTTTTTATTAGGTCTATATTTATATCTTCCTTAAAAAGCGAATAATCATAATTATAAATTTTAATTAGTTCACTCAAAAATTCCAAAAATATATCAGCCTCTGTAGCAAGAGATCGATAAATCGCAGTCAAGTGATTAAATCTTTATTTTAATATTTCAACCGACACTTAATAAAATTTTATTGCCTAGATTGTAAAATATTTTTTATTTATAAAAATAAATCTTTTCATCTCCCTTCCTATTTAATAGGTTGGTCTTTACTACTGAAACAAAACACATTCCCAACATAAACCTCCATAAGTGAATATTTTACATACCTTGCCAAATTCGCCAAATACTGCTTAAACTCTGTGGCACAACTCTGTAGTTCGACAACAAATAATGGCGAATGCGTATACCAGAGCGAAGCCATTCTAATCGTTACATCGGCTGTATCCTTATCTCTAGCAAAGTTCTGTAAATTTCTGACCACTTTAAAGCTAAACGCTTTTGTGTCGTTCTCCTGAGTGCCCGTCATCATATAAAGCGGATGGGGCATCTCCAGGAGCGGATCTTGTCCTACACTGATAATTCGCTGATGCATGTGTCCTTCAGGAGTCAGATCTAATACCTAAAACAAGATAAAATTAAAGGTTTGTTTACAGTTAAAGCTTTACAGGGGTACAATAGGTTGTTTTTTAAATTATGAATTAGCTTTATAGGTTTAAACTTTTTCTTTATGATAAACTTAATAGTTTACTCTACTCTTTTTTTTATTTACATAAGGAATTGTCAATTCCTGAACATAAAAACTACATTAAATATAAAAGAAGCAGAAGAGAGAGAGAGAGTCCGAAACCGATGTGACGGAAGCTGTTATAGAAATAGAAAAAAACAACCCAGTCATGTCCAGGACAAGAACGACAGCGCATAAATGAGGAAAAAAAAAAGGACGAAGTATATGAAAAGTACAAGATCAAAAATAAAATAGGTCACACCAAAGTAACGAAAGAGTGCAGAGAGATACACAAATAAACAGACCTACAGATTGATTTTTGTATTGATAGCAGTGGCTACTGCAAGTACACACTTTAACCCATCAAGTTTTTGCCCATCGTAAATCAATAATTTACGAAAATACAATAAAGGCAAGAGAGCAATTTATAGTAAGAATATTTACTGCTGCTGAGTCATTTAGAAATTAGCAATTATTTTCGCAATTATTATTAAGATTCGGCTATTAATTTTTCTTTTTTATTTATCTTTTGTAATTTATCGTTCATTCGAATTGGAACACAACAATTTAAATAGTTTATAAACCCCATTTTTTTAGTGCATTGAAGACTTTAAATGTAAATACATACAGTGAAACTTCTCTAACTCGAATCTTCAAGGGACAGACTAAAAAATTCGACTTATGGAAAAATCGACTTACAGAAAAAAACGCCTAATTAAGGGGTTATTGTTTATTAGTACCAAAAAAAGTATTTTCTTCGTATAAAACTAAAATTTTGTATGTTGTATGTGTTACATAATATGTATGCATATCAATATGTTTATTAATTTTTTTTAAAGAAGTCAGTTTTTTTTTTGTGTGAAATTGGTCCATTTTTCCTTATCTATAAAATCTTCTAATAAATTTAAAGAATTGTGTATTTCATATGGAATAGTTTTTCTGGATAAAATAAAACATCTTATATTTTCAATAGCAGAAATCGCCTCGTCAATTGTAGGTGTCGGAACAGTCTCACCTTCGCTTTGGCCATCATCTTCATTTTCTTCAGGGTCTGAAACAATACAAAACAATTCTTACAATCTAAAAAGGCATAATCTAGACTAGCCTACCTTTTTTATTTGGAATAAGATTTTCTATTACGCTTTCTAGGATCTCTTCATCAGTTGGAAAACCTGTTGTTTGTACATTCTCATCAAACGTCACATAGTCTTCAAATGAAACATCACTCATGTTTACAGCCCTTCTGTATGAGGTCCACAGGGTTTTTAATTCAGATAATGGAACAAGGTCATCCTCGTCCCAGTTATCAGCATCTTGTTGAACTTTATCTTTAACAAATCCTGCTTTTCTAAAGCAATTAGCAATGGTTTGTTCTTTTACGTCCAGAGTCCACGTTTTATTAAGATCTTGAATTGCGTCAAGTAACGCCACAGTTGTCGGAGTTGCCACTTCCCTATGGGCTAAAACTTTCATAACAATCCGCTTCCTATAATGTTGCTTCAAATTTTTTATAATTCCTTGATCCATGGGTTGTAAGATTGACGTAAGGTTAGGCGGAAAATATTCAAGTTTAATATTTTTTAACTTAGATTCAACAGACTTGGGATGTGCAGGACAATTATCAACGAATAGTAAAACTTTTTTTCTTTGGGCTGCAAATTTCTTATCAAGCTTTAATAGGCATTTTTCATAAATCTCACTTGTCATCCATGCTTTTTTATTAAACTCATAATCCACTGCAAATGATTTAATGCCCTTAAAACAACGTGGATTCTTTGACTTACCAATGATTAGCAACCTAAGCTTTTCAGTCCCACTCATATTACTTCCAACCATAACTGTAATTCGTTCCTTGCTGTTTTTGCCACCATGGCATTTTTGTCCTTTAAATGCTAGTGTTTTGTTGGGTAAACATTTGAAGAAAACTCCTGTTTCATTAGCATTAAAAATGTCATCCTTATCATATTGACCGATCAGAGTGGGCAATACATTCTTTTGCCATTCTTCGCAAGACGCCAAATCTGCAGAAGCACTTTCACCACATAAAGACATTTAAACGATGTTATGCCTAGTTTTAAACTTATCTAACCATCCTATGCTAGCTGCAAAATCGTCCCGCTCTAAAGCAGTTGCAAACTCCTTAGCTTTTTTTCTTATAAGAGTTCCAGATAGAGGGAGATTTTTATTTCGTGCCGTAGTAACCCACTTAAGCATTGCTTCATCAATATCTTCATTCACACAAGGTGTAAGCCTTCTCCTCTTACAGTTTGAAGCGTAATCATCTTTTTTTTCTAAAAGTCTATCCTTGTTTTTTAGGATCGTTGACAGAGTATTGGGTGGTATCCCAAACTGTTCGGCAATATCCTTCTTTTTCTTTTCACCTTTTTCCACTTCAGCAATTAATTTCAATTTCTCACATAATGGTAAGCACTTTAAATTTCTCTTAGCCATAATTATTTTTAATAAAAACAAATTGTCTTAATTCGCATACGCATCAAAAAACTGTAACCACAAAATCGCCACGTCGCGATGAGAGCCTTTTTCCGTTTGAACTAATAAAAAGAAAAATGATGCAATAGCAAATCCATGTAACAAACAGATTTTTTCCTAGAAAAATGTCTGTACTTCCCCGCAAAATTCGAGTTAGCCATCGGCAATGCGTTAAACGTTATTTCGACTTATAGAAAAATTCGACTTATAGAGATAAAATATCATATAAACTTGATGATACCTTTTTTGGTAGTATAAAATATTCGAATTAGGGAATATTTCGAGATAAAGAAGTTCGAATTAGAGGAGTTTTACTGTATATCGAAAAGGGTCAATCATAAGCAAAACTGTTTGCACGATGCATATTTTAAATAAAAAATTAAATTATGCCAAGCCTAAAAAAGCTGTGAAATTTAAAAAAAAAATCGAAATGTTGCGGGTGGCGCCCTCTGTGACACAATTTAAAAAAAGTTTAATTTTAAGTTATGTCGTATAAAAAAAACATATTCCAATTTTTTTTTTTAAACGAAAAATAAATGCCAAATTTATGGCCAAAATTCAAAAAAATTATATTAAGTTTATCATCCTGTCTGTTACTTGGCTTTGACATTCGGACTAGAAAAATTTAACTTAAGCTATTTTTTTAAGGGAATCTACTGTTAAATTATTTACCATTATTTGTGGGACACCCTGTATAAAAGCATTTATTTATTTAAGCAAGTTACTAAGCGATCTGTGTTGTGTTCCCAACCCCATAAACTATTTTGAAGTGTATACAGGGTGTTTTTTATATAATGCGACAAAATTCAGGAACGTGTTCTTTGGACAAAAATTCGCAAAAAAGTTCCTATAAACATAGGTCCTAAACCTTTTATAGATTTTGAGCTACAGGGTGGTAAAATTTTAACAAAAAAATATTTTTTTTCGATAACTTAAATACCCCTGTAGATATTTGTCCAAAGATTGGTATGCAGGGTCTGTGTATCCAGAGCCATTTACTTTTAACATTTTTATGTTCTCCAGTGGCGTGTGTGCGGGTTTTCCGCTGAATACTTTTATAAAGAAAAATGGTACGCCACTGGTTTTTCTTGTATTAAAAAGTATTTTTAAATTCCCCGTTTTATTTGCAACATTTTTGATCCCTTGGACTTTGTCCGTTAGATGCACGGTTTTCGCACAAAAAATTAAAAAACATTTTTCTACTTTGACTGATCGCTAAAATTTATTTTTTCTATGATCGTTATAAAAAGTAAGTTTTTTTAATTTTATTTAAAATTTCATTGTAGTTCATAATATGTCACTTTATTTAACATGTTAAAAAAAGTGACATATGAGTAACGTGTTAATATTTCACGCTTCCAAAATCGCGAAGTAGCCTGTAAACATAATTTTTTTTAACGTAACTACGGACAACGCCGCCGCAACGATAATTACATTCTTGTTTAAGAGTTTAATCTGTTTACCACATTCTTCCTCTGCCCACGATAAAGTTGATATTTGTAAGATTTTATGATATTTTAAATAAATCATAGTCACTGTCCGCCAGTTGACAAGATTAATTTGTTAAAAAAATGGCTAACAATTACACAAATAATGAAATGTGCGATATGCACTTCATTTATGGACTGGCTAACGGAAACGCACGAGAAGCCTTGCGTATTTATGCTGAACGTTACCCGAATCGTGTTATTCCTCATCACTCCATGTTTACGCGTTTACACCAACGTCTAAATGAAACCGGCAACTCACCGCTGAAAACGGACATCCCCGAATAGTTACTCCTCGAATTGAAGACCAGGTGCTCAATGAATTCGAGGAAGATCCTACCACAAGCACTAGGAAAATTGCTCAGACGGTACACATTAGTAACTTTACAGTTTGGAATATTCATAAAAGAAACCTTTTATACCCGTATCATATTCAGCGGGTGCAGGCACTTTTGCCAGGCGATTTTCCGAAAAGAACGGCTTTGTGTCATTGGATGTAAGAACGCATAAGGCAAGATGCACCGTTTATAAGAAAAATACTTTTCACCGATGAGGCTAATTTCTCCAGGGACGCAATTATGAACTTCCACAATAACCACATATGGCATTATGAGAACCCACATGCTAGGGCAGAAAACCGTCATCAGCACCAGTTTTCACTTAATGTATAGGTCGGCATTATTGAAAACTTTCTCATCGGTCCATTTTTTTTACCAGCAAGGTTGACTGGACAAGTGTATCAAGAATTTCTTGAAAATGAATCACCAGCGATGCTAGAAGATGTCCCCACTCAGCTGAGACAGCAAATGTTTTTTTTACATGACGGTGCTCTAGCCGTAGCCGATCGAGAGTTCTAGCCGTGACATTGGTTTCGTGGCGTCAAAATTGAAGCCGAGATTTGGTGGCGCACGCCGTACAGTGGAACGACTAAGTGGAGATTCCGCGGAACCTAATATTTTACATTTTACAAGATAATATATTTTTTTTATTATTACGTATTTTTAGGTATATGATAAATGTTTTAAATATTTTTTATTATTTATTTTATTGGAAAAATATACATAAACGGTGTTTCAAATTCGTCTACCCTCAAAATACGAAAATGGATAATTTACCCCAAAGTTGCACATTATTTACTTATAAAAGAATATGCCATATAAAAAAATATATATTATATTTTATGTGGTTTTGAAGATTATTGAAAAAAAAAACAAATTTTCAAAAACTTATTCTTGACACTTTTGTGGGTTACCTTGATTGCTATGGGAAAGTTTTTGCATTGCTGTATAACTTTTTCGTAAAAATGTTAATGCCAAAAACAAAATTAGGTAGGTACCTACGCCAAATTTTTGTTGCTTATTTAAAAAATCGAAAATTTGAATGATTCCGAAGATAATCAAAAAAAAACAAAAAAAAATTTAAAATCCATTTTAATTTTTTCTGAGCTTAAACAGGAATGCAGCAAGAGGTAGGCATTATTCTAAATAAAATTAAGATTGTAAAATGTAAGTTAAAAATAAAATTGTTAATTTACCCACCTAATTTAAATACCGAATTTTTATTCTTTTTAAAACTCAAAGCGAGTATCAAAATAGTTTGGTAGTTTAAAATGTTAAATGCGTAATCTTACTATAAACTACAATAATAACTGCAGTAAAATATTATTTCGAATCAACGCAAAATACGTGCCCCAGCGCGGAATTTTTGCCATCGCGATGCGGTCGTCGCCTCGCATGATTTCGGCTTCTGTTGTGAGGTATCGATGGAAGCGGGGATAAGTGTCCAGGCTAGAACTATCGATCGGCTACGCTCCAGCCCATTTTAGTTTAGTGACTCGGCAGTATTTGGATATTACGTATCCAAATCGTTGGATAAGTCTGGGAAGTATTCACCCTTGGCCCCCACGATCTCCCGACTTAAATCCGCTGGATTTTTTTTTGTGGGGCCACCTTAAATCACTGATTTATAGAAATCCAATTGATAATGTGAAGGAATTGCGTAATCGCATTAATACAGTGCATTTTTTCTATCTCGGGTCATAGGGTTCTACGTGTAATTTTTTCAACCCCATGTTAGAACCTGTTCTATTTAATCGATAGGATTAAAACTTGGAACAAGTGAAGTTTAAGTTAACAGACTTTAAAACATCCCATTATTTTGCAAAAAAAAATTGCGAGAAACCTATTTAAAATACGTTTTTCTGATAAAAAAGGTTGCTTTTTCTGCACCTCGTAACCTTCATTACCTTTACACTTCAAAGCAGGTAGACAAATATCTGACAGTGACACAAAATAATTTTTAAATTGCTCCATTGAAATTGTTCAAAAACTCTTTAAAATGTCGATTTACATACACTACGGAGGAACGTATTGAGATGGTTTCAAACTACATTAGAGGAATGTCGGCGCAAGAAGTGGTAGATAATTTTGCCGTGTCTTATCCTAACCGTCCCGTCCCGTCTAGATCAAATGTACAATGGTTTCATGAAAAATTTATTACTATTGGATGCATCGCCAGTTCTCACTTAAAACGAAAAAGAACCGAAACTGTAGTAGACGAAAAATTTAAAATGGAGGTATGCTTGGCCGTTGAAAAAAATCTTACAGTCTTACTCAGTTTGCTGAAGTTACCGGAAAAAGTAGGAGTAGTTGCTATAAGGCAATCAGAAAAGAAAAATACGAATCTTTTAAAGTTAGAAATGTTCAAGAACTCTTGCCTAATGATTATTTTCTTAGAATGCAGTTTTGTGAACAGTGGATGGAACGAATTAACAACGACCCCACAATTACAAACAAAATACTATTTTCAGACGAAAGTACTTTCTGTGCAAATGGTACAGTCAACAAACAAAATACTTGAATATGGGCGCGAGAACATCCTCACGTCATCCAGGAAACGCATACCCAAACAAGACAGAAACTTAACGTGTGGGCAGGAATTCTTGGAGATCGCATAATTGAACCATTTTTCATAGAGGGTAGCCTGAATACTGCAAAATATTTAGAATTACTTCAGGTGCAGGTCATTCCCGCAATAGGAAACGCTGTTCAAAATGGCAGGATAATTTTTCAACATGATGGAGCCCCCGCTCATAGTGCAGCGACTGTTATCGAGTTTTTGAATGCCACGTTCCCAGGACGCTGTATTGGACGTTTTGGGCCATCTAAATGGCCGGCGCGAAGCCCCGATCTTTCGCCTTTAGATAACTTTTATTGGGCCTATCTATCATCGAAAGTGTTTGATATTGTTGGAGGCAGACCCAACAATATCGAAGAACTTCGTAATAGAATTATCGAGGCTTCGTGTACCATTACTCCCCGGCAGCTCCTAAATGTTAAAAGACATTTCTACAACTGTCTGAGCTTTTGTTTGGCTCAATTTGGAGGTCACTTTGAACAATTTATTTGAAAGGTTTTATTTGTTTATTGTTGATTTTTGAAAATATATTTTTGAGATTTTGAGGAAATTATTTTGTGTCACTGTCAGATATTTGTCTACCTGCTTTGAAGTGTAAAGGTAATGAAGGTTACAAGGTGCAGAAAAAGCAAACTTTTTCATTAGAAAAACGTATTTTAAATAGGTTTCTCGCAAATTTTTTTGCATAATAATGGGATTTTTTAAAGTCTGTTAACTTAAACTTCACTTGTTTCAATCCTATCAATTAAATAGAACAGGTTCTGACATGGGGTTGAAAATATTACACGTAAAACCCTATGACCCGAGATAAAAAAAATGCACTGTATATAAAAAATACCCTGTCTATATACAGGGTGTTTTTTAAATCGTAAATGATGCGTTGTTTATTATTTTTTTTTATATCTTTTAACAATAATTGCGGCTCTATGACTGAGGATATATAATTTTTACCTGCAAACCTCCCAAAGATCCTTCAACAACCAACTTTTCATGAACAGTTGCGTGAATTTTGGCTTCGCTCATTGTGGCGGTGCAGATTTTCTTACCATATAACATTCCATCGCGCACCACTCCTCTCAGGAGCAGAACGTTCAAACGGTGAAAGTCGAAAGTTAGTTCAGTTGACCCAGCTAAAAAATATATTTAGTTAGAGATGTGTCAGAAAGGCTTAAGGGATACAATTATTTATATACATGGTTTAGTCAAAAATAAAATATTTGAATAAGTAAGCCTTTTGTTTTTCACACAATTGTTTTTTATTACGATTTTCAAATTTTCCGTGCTAAAATACATGGAGTGGTAATCCCAAATTTAAATACTGAGAAAATAAAACACGATGTCGTTGATGTAATTAATAAAAACTAACCTATAGTTGCTTTGGGACCTTCCACTAGAGACTCTGTAGACTCTCTGATGCTTGAAGGAGCTACAGTGGGCAAACTAAATCCAGACGGTCGTTGAGATTTCGGGAAAACCCTTCTTACAAATCCGACCAGTTCTACGATAGTTTCCTGGTTAGCGATAATATCCAAATTGTTAAACTGAAAAGTTAATAAAATTTCATTAAAAAAAATATTTCGTATTTTATAAAATTAATACAATTATTGCGCGTTTAGATATTAAAATATTATTTCGTCACTATTTGATAAATATAGTGTAAGATGTAAGTTTTTTTTTCCATTGAAAAAATATTAAACTAGACTAAACACTTCGTCCCATTTCTTTTAACGCCGCAATAACTATTAAGATTAAGAAAGAATTTATGGCCAAACCATATAAGAGTAATTCGATACTTGAGGTTCGATCTTATAAACATCCAGTCTAAGAGCCCTGAGATCCAAACTTTGCTTAAAAGATCTTTTTAAAAACATACTCGACTTTTGAAGTGAAAGTAGCGTGCGTGAATATTATTTGTTTTAAGTGCTTGTGCCTTATTTTGGATTATTTTTATACTGGTGAGTTTTCTCACGGAGCATATCCAATTTTCATTATTTTTTATTTCCTATTTTTATTGTTGTTGCTATTTACATTTCAACATTTTATTTTAAATATATGTGTTTTACAAGATAATAATAATATTTGACATAAAACATTTAATACCTGTTTAATCTACATAAAATATTTACAGATAATTCATTTAATAAAAGCAGAGCTGCATACTATCTTTTTCCTTTTACGTAAAATGGCCATATAACGTAGATTTATTTACCAACAAGTTGCTTATTGTGGAGTGATTGAGCCACAGAGCAATCTTTCTGTATTGTGGAGTGTTTGAGCCACTTACGGATTTGAATGTTGCAAACTACGTTTTCCTGTACTATTTATAGTATGAAACTCTCTCTACCTTTCCAAATATCCTATTTTACTATCTGTTTAAGCAGTTAATAGCACATTTATATTGCGCTAGTGGGTGATAGACACAATGCGTAATAATATTCCAAATATAATAAATAGCTATTAAATAATAATTTAACTAGTTATTTTTTTTTTTTTTATTTGTTTCCTAGAAGAAACTTCTTCTAGAAAATATATTTTCTAGATATATTATTCTATTGTAATAACTGATATATTTTCACAATATATCAGTTATTACAATAGAATGATATTATTTAATTATTTCAAAAATTAAACTATAGCTATATCTAATACAAGTCTTAGTACTCAACACCTAGATGTAAAAACATCTGTATGTGCGTAGTAAAGTTTTCTAATAATTTGTTACATTTATTTGTAATATTATTCTACACCGTGAAAACCAAAACAAAAACAATTCTACTATAACAATTTGCATATACAATCAAAAGATTAGTAATGTTAACATCATAGATCTCCTAAATTTACCCAAATAGACATAAAATCACAAAAACTAGTTAAAAATCCTTACAAATTGATGGTGATTTTCAAAGATTACATTCTTTGTTAGTAATTTAAATCTTTTCATTCTAGAACATATTTTTACATCTCTTGGTAATAAGTTATAAAGTTTTGGGCCAAAGTAGTTTATATACCTCAGATTAAGATTATTTAAACTTGTCGGAATTTTTATGTGCTCGTGATATCTAGCTCTTGTTTCATAGGAATGATCTATCAAAATCTTTAAGTTAGGTTGAGTGTGTATATAGGAACATGTTGTAAGTATATATAACGATCTAATATCTAGAATATCTTTATTAAAAAGCAAATGAGAAGGATATAAACGGTTTTTCTTAAGAATTATTTTTAAAATGTACTTCTGTATTATATTTAACTTATATAAGCTGTTATTATAAAGTCCTCCCCACACCAGTATTCCGTATTTTAAAATTGACTCTACAAATGCTTTATAAATGATAGTGAGTGTTTTTTTATTCAAAAATTCTCTTAGCAAGTAAAATTTATGAACAAGTTTTCGGACTTTGTTGGAGACATGATCAATATGTGTTTTCCACTTTAAATTTTTATAATATTATAATAATACGATTATAATACCGAGATATTTTGTAGATGAGGTCTCCTTAATGCAATCATCATTAAATAAAATCGAGGTATACTCAGGTCTATTTACACTAGTCAAAGAAAAAGCTATGTAATTAGTTTTTGTTAAATTCAAAGTTAGTTTAGAAGTTTCTAGCCAGTTTTTTATTTCTACCAATATGTTCATGGATTTGTCCCTTATGCTTTCCCAAGAATCTCCCGAAACAATAATTGCCGTGTCATCAGTATAAGATACTGTTAACCCATCAATCTGTAATTTTAAAAGGGAGTTTAAATATGTTATAAATAATATCGGGCCTAAGATATTAAAAATGCCAATTTTTATTTTTCGTTTTTCACTCAACACATTATTTAGCCTTACCATCTGATACCGCTCCGACAGATAACTAGAGAAGAGCTGAAGGGCTCTTCCCCTTATTCCATATCTTTCAAGTACATTGAGAAGATCCCTATGAGGGACGGTATCAAATGCCTTGGCAAGATCCAAAAATACCGCTAAACACCTTTTATTTGAGTTTAAATTATTTACAACCTCAGTTATTAACCTATGCATCGTCATCCTAGTTATAAATGTTTAAATCTTTTAATCATCAATATATCTAAATACTAAATAAAATAACATAATTAGGAAATTGGTTGCTCAACACATTTATTTTTTCCAGGTACGTACGTTAACATAATCAACAAGTAACTTAAGTATCGTGGTTTTTAAATATACAGGGTGTCCCATTAGTGCGATAACGGACGATAGCTCCTTATACAGTGATACAAAAAAAAATGTTTTTTACAAAGTTACTTTACTGTCTAAGGTGCATAACATAAAAATATTTTTGAATATACAGGGTGATTCATAAATGTGATATGATACACTACTTTTATGTCCTTTTCCTTTGAGACTTTTTTTGGCGGTCCATCCTCAAGCTGTTCACCAAGTCCTTTTTATGGGATTAGGAAATAATGTTGGTAATAAAACTTCTCATCAAAATGGTACTCACAGAGCTTATAGTTCCTGGTAAGTTGTTCTCTAGGTATTGAAAACAAGTCTGTTCTATAGCAAGCTGCCAGCCATAACTTGGCACTGAAAGTCATAAAATTACACGTTTAATTCAAAAGCTAAATTTATGTTTTTTTTTTTTAATTACTGCATAGATAAATACCTCTAATTACTGTAATTACGAATTTAATAAAAAATAAATAATGAATTACTGTAATTACGAAAAAAAAAAAGAAACAACTTATTTTGAGTGGAAACAATTAAAAGAAAAGTTGAACTTACCGATCTTCTTCCTGCAGAAAAGCAAAGAAAGAAACACCACACCCTGTCTTTGAATGACATCCACGAAAAGCACAGGTATAAGGCATATTATAAAAGTTTTTAATAAAATAAAGAGCACAATGACAACACACACAAAAAATAAACACAGAGAAAAATTCAGGCAACACTTGACTAGACTGAACTAGGCGTCGAATATTACCGGACTAACCGACGGCTGGCAGGGGACCGGCAATAAGACAGGTATACCAAATAAGCTAGCACATGCGCAAGAAAAATCGGTCCCGGCTTTGTCCCTTCTCGGTGGTTTGTTTTTCTCTGCTTATATTGCTCTGTTGTCCATTTATAATACCACATATTACTCATTTGATAAATTCATGCATAATATCAAATATATTTCTGACTAGTTGGAAACTAGCTAATATACTCCCATTGCCCAAAATAAAGAATCCAGAAGAATTTAGCGACTTACGTTCAATTTCGATTCTGCCTATATTATCGAAGGTTCTAGAGAAATGTCTTGAGCAGCAAATTACGTTGTTTTTAAACTGCAATTCTATCCTTCCTTTGAAGCAGTCTGGATTTCGTTCTAATAATAGCTGTGCCACCGCTCTATGTGATGTGACGGATAATATTATTCGATCTTTAGATAAAAAACGAATCCGTTGTACTAGTGATACTAGATTATAGCAAAGCTTTCGATATGCTTAACCACGAGCTTTTATTGTCGATACTTGGCTTTGTAGGATTTTCTAATGCTGCAATGAAACTCGTTGAAAGCTTTATCACACATCGAAAGCAAAGAGTTTGTTTAAAATGACAATTTTTCGGAAGACATGACTGTAGTTATGGGAGTTCCTCAAGGCAGTGTTCTTGGTCCTCTTCTTTTTTTGATTTATACGTGCGTTTTGTTTAAATGTTTAAAGTATACTAAACATCATAGTTATGCTGATGATACTCAGTTGATGTTGTCTTTTGATTCGTCAAATCCGGGCAATGCTGGTAACTGTTTAAATGAAGACTTGTCAAGTCTATATAATTTATCTGTAAAACATGGCTTACAGTTAAAACCTAAGAAATCTGTTGCGATGTTGTTTACCAAACAAAATTTAAGGCAGCACCTATTATAAAATTTAAAGATACAAATTAATAACGAGCCTATCGTATTTCAAGATATTTGCAAAAATCTCGGTTTGTACATTGAGGTAGGATTAAGATTTTCATATAATGTGACACTAAGATTACAGAAAGCCGTAAATGTGGATACTAAGCGAATGATGTGCGACTCTCTCATTCTTTCTCATCTTAACTTTTGTGATACTGTGTATGGCCCTTGTTTAGACAACAGAGATAAAAAGCGTATTCAAAAGTTGCAAAATGCATGTATAAGGTTTATTTTTGGTATCCGCAGGCCATATGGAGTGTCGCACAAGTTAAAAGATCTTGAATGGCTTAACATGTCATCGGGGAGAGAGTTACATTATGTGGTATTTTGCCCACAATATCTTTTGGATTGGGTGGTATTTAGAGCTGATATTCATCATCAGACTAATGTTAGAAATAGATGGCATCTAGATATTCCACGACATCGAAAAGAAATTTTTAAACGATCAGTTTCCTATAATAATGCATCTGTAGTAAATAAATATATTACTGATCTTTCGCTAACGACAAACGGCTTCCGAAAATGCATGAAATCTAAGCTCCATAATATTATATAAAAACAGAGCAATGTAGCGGTTATCCAATTCGAGGTTGGCTAAGTACAACCCTGCCGTTTGACACCTGTCAGAAATAAACGTCATGTGAAGCGTTTTTTTTTTTTAGTTGAAGGTTTGCCATTTATAAATATGGATCGTTTAACAGTCGAACAACATACTAAAATTATTAAATTGTATTATGAAAATGGTGATTCTCCTGTGTAAACGTTTAGAGCTTTACGAGCTGATTACGGTCGACATAATCGTCCTACAGAGCAAACAATTTCGAACACAGTAAGAAAATTTGAAGAGACTGGATCGGTTACTGATATTGTAAGGCACGTACATCACCGTAACGTTCGTTCAGCTGAAAATATCGATGCTGTGGCTCAAAGTGTGGCGGAAGACCCAAATTTGTCAATTCCTCGGCGTGCTCAAAATTTAGGTTTGTCTTACGGCTCACTGTGGCGAGTTTTGCATTTGGATTTACAGCTCCAACCGTACAAAGTCCAACTCAAGAACTCAAGAACTTAAGCCTACAGACCATGGACAACGCAGAACATTCGCAAATTGGGTGCTTGAACAACAAGCTGCTGATGCTCATTTTTCGAGCAGAATTTTCTGCATTGATGAGGCTGATTTTACACTGTGTGGCTACGTAAATAAACAGAATTGCCGCATATGGGGTTCTGAAAATCCTCAGGTGATCGTAGAAAGGCCTTTGCATCCCGAAAAAAAGACTGTATGGTGTGCATTATGGTCTGGTGGTGTCATTGGTCCGTATTTTTTTGAAAACAATCGTGGGAGAGCCTCAACAGTTTCTATTTTCTAGCGGTATGGAAGCATGTTGAAAAATTATTTTTGGAGAGAAATCGAAGAAGAAGATATGGAAGACATGTGGTTCCAACAGGACGGGGCCACAAGTCACACAACACAGGCCAACCGAGCTCTTTTGCAAGAGTAGTTTCCAGGACGTTTAATTTTCAAAGTGATATCTATTGGCCCCCAAGATCCTATGATCTTAAACCTTTGGATTTTTTTTTGTGGGGCTATGCGAAAGATCGTGTCTACGCCAATAACCCTCAAACTCTTTAACAACTTAAAGCCAACATTCGTGAAGTTCTAGCCGAGATATCACCTGAAATGTGCCGAAAAGTGATTGAAAATTTTCTTAAAAGGATTGAAGTTTGTCAGAGGTCCCGCGGTGGACCTTTAACCGATATTGTGTTTCACCTATAATGGAATGATTCAATCTTTAAAACAAAATAAAAATTTCGTCTGCATCTGAATATCTTGTGTGTTTTATTTAACTTTACTTTCCCAAGCATAAAATGGATAACTTTGTATTTAAAAATATGAATTTTGGATTTGTTATAGGATTTTATTTTTGTATATTCTCTTTTTAATTTTATTTATGTTAAGATGTTTTAAATGTGTTTCATCGATTTTGGTGCACTATTTATTTATTTTTCTTTGGGTACTTACTATTAGATACTTTTTTTGGATAAATTATTCTACTTTATAGGCGACAACAGCCCTCAAGCGTTGAGAAGCTGAAATTATGCCTTTTAATCCGCATTTTGTCTGTCATTTTTTTTTTCAATGATGTTTTTTTTTACACCTTTGTAAACATATGTATATGTGGATTAATAAACGTTATTATTATTATTATTATTATATGTTTGAATTAAAAAAAAATATATTAAATATATCCGTTATTAAACCACAACTCTGTATATATGTACAGTATAATCCGATAACTAGGGTGCAAAGTTCCTTAGATAGTTACTGTCTTCACGTGTTTCGGCTTTGCTTATATTGAGATCAAAAATATTCAAATTAATTTATTATTTACACATGACATACTTGAACATTGGCGATTTGGACTGGTTCGCTTCCAGACACCAAACAGATCTCTATTGTAATCAGCGCCTCACTGTCCATAAAAACGCCATCTCGTAAAGCTCCCGGCCATTTGGGAGGATCAGAGGAAAGAGTGCTCAACGCTTGAGTGAGCGCCATCGGGGAAGTGGCTCCTTGTCTAATAATATTCGGATCTGGACTATCGGGCGAGGTCGGCGAAGTCGGTTCGCTATCCCTAATACTACCCGACATTGAGTCCATACCTGGAAAAAGAAATTAATAGCCAATTCCACCCTTTAACGATTGTTTAAAATTGTAGCTTTACCGACGTGCTTATGGCTCGCGACCAGCAGCTCAAAATCCGGTCCAAACGTTTGCAGAGCGTCTACCAAAAGTAAACTGTGAACTGTTAACGTTATGCTAGTATCTACGGCGCGTTTAGTAAATGCTACTTTCACGCTTGCCACTTGGAGCTCGGCTACAGCCCGACCTCTGCTTTGCAATTCCAAAGAGAGCTGATCAATCGTAAACTGCATCATTAAAAGTCTGAAAAAAATTTCGTAAAAAAAAAATATGTAATAGGTTATATTGTTGCCACTAATAAGAAAATTATACAGGGTGTTCATTTAAAAACTTCCCAGCATGGATTTATCCACTCCACTAATTAAAACCACTGTTTAAAAAAAAAATCAACACAGATATCCTGGGCGAACTGTATTTATTGTTATACCTGCTTAGTTATTTATAGTTGCTAAGGAAAATAAAGAATTTATTTTGCCGTCAGTTACATTTGTGACAGTCTTGGAATAGTGAAAATTTATTTGTTAAATTGAAGATTTTACTTCCAAAATAGTTTACACACTAGCCAAAAGAGTGGAAATTATTCTAATTTATGGTGCCCAAAATCAATGTGCTCGGCAAACATCCGGAGAAGATAACTTCGCATAGGCATGTTTTGGAGCTCTATCTTCGGCGAATTTTGGATGAAGCCGCTCAAGTTGAAGTTTTGGGTCATTTTGGAATAAATCCTAATACTTCATTACGCAAAATTGTTGCTGCCACTGGTATTTCATTAGGCTCTGTTCACACAGTTACCAAACTTCATAAATTTCATCCATTCAAAATCAAAATATTGCAAGAGTTAACCGGAGAGTTGAGTTTTGTGAAAAAATGACTGAAGCGATTAATGATAATACTATTCATGTAAAGAATATCTGCTTCAGCGATGAATGCATATTTTATCTAAATGGATTTGTTAATAAGCATAACTGTAGATATTGGAACAATGAAAATCCTCATGCATTTGTAGAAGGGCATACCCAGTACCCTCAAAAAATTAATGTATGGGCAGGCATTTTAGGAAATAAAGTGATTGGGCCACTATTTATTGACGGAAATTTAAATGGAGACATTTATTTGGATATGTTGGAAAATACCATCAATCCGCTTATCACTGAATCCATTGAAAACCAAATCGATGATGATGGAAACCCTATACTTGATGAGGTTAAAATATATTTCCAGCAAGACGACGCTCCTCCTGACTATGTTCTTCCCGTTCGGCAATGGCTAGACGACGAGTTTCCAGATAAATGGATAGGGCAAAGGGGGCCTATAGAATGGCCTGCTAGATCTCCTGATATAACGCCGTTAGACTTTTTTCTATGGGGTCATTTGAAATCTATTGTGTTTACTCCCCAACCTAAAAGTTTGAATGAACTTCGTCAACGCATCATCGACAGCTGCCATGATATCCCACAACATGTTTTAGAAAATGTTCGTCAGGAATTTGAACATCGCCTATATCATTGTTTGGCCAAAAACGGGCAACATTTTAAACACTTATTGAAATAAAAATTGATATTTTCATGTTTTTATTTTATAGCTGAACAAATTAAGATAAACATAGATTTTTCTAATTTTCTCGAAAACGAATCGACCGATTTAAAAAAATCAAACGTCAAAATAAAAGACTTTGAAAGACCTTTTAAACAAGCTATTATATCGATACCTCTTGCCATTTAAAATTTTTAAGGGGATGACCCTGGGGGCAGACGATGAAAGGGGGTGAAGTAATCTTAGGTTAGAAAGTTGTCCTCCTTGACAAACTTTTTGACGTATTTCGGCGCTTTTTTTTAAACAGTGATTTTCGATAAATCCGTGGTGGAAGTTTTCAAATGAACACCCTGTATGTGGTACACTATAACCATACACCTAAGAAAGCCATTATTATTAAATACTCATAAACAAACCTAACCTAGTTGTATACAGAGTATCTAAAACAATTCAAAAGTAAAAAAGAAAAAATACATAACACAAATATCAATTCTCGCGACCAGCAGCTCAAAATCCGTATTAAGCATATACAAGGTGTCCCGTTAAACTTGTAAAACCTTTTAACTGGGGTTAGATCTTCCTATGGGCTATCGAATAATGTCGATATTACCTAGTGAAATGTTTTGAAAATTTTTCAAAGATTCTGACCAAATTTTTAAAAAAAATCTAAACTACGTCAATGACAATATCTGTCTAACTTTAAAAACTTTATAATATTGTCCACTCATAAAATGCCCTAGGACAGTAATCACTTTTTCAAAGTTCTTCTTTATTGTGGAAATAATACAGGGAGTTCCCACGATTATTGCTTTTTCACTTAATTACTATTTGTTTTGCTCTTATACTGTAAGAAAAATATTGAATGTTTTATCGTGACCATCAGTTTAAAAACTTCCCTATTTCATTCTAATTTCATAATGGTGAAAAAATATGCGAGTGTCTTATCTCATAAAAAAGATATGCTTTTTGATATACTACGAAATAGTTAACAGTACGGAAAACTATCACTAAAATCTACATTTGCATTAAAAATCAGATCTTTTTTTTTAATGCCTTAAACACAAAAACTACAATACTTACGCCTAAAAAACAAAAGCTAGAAAACAAAGCTATAAAAATATTCAAATAATTTAATTTTTATTTGTTTTTGAGTTATCACTGGTAAAAGTGGACATTTTTATAAAAAAATATATCAAATATAGTTCAATCAAAATTGCGTGAAATGTATTTTATGCAGGAAAGTAAACCTCAGGGATCATTTTATACTTCCTTAAAAAATCATTAAAATTCCTTAAAATGTTTTTGAGTATTACTCGAATTGACTCAATTTTGAGTGAAAACCTCATTAAAATGCCTCAAATAGTTTTTGAGTTATCACGGAAAGAAGTTAAATTTTCATGAAAAAATTGCTTCTTTTACGCCACATTTCCACAATATGGCCGTCAAAGCTATGGCAGCGTTGGGCCTTACAGTGGGTCTTTCAGTAAATACTATAAATATTATTATGAAAATGTAAATACGTTAATTAGGTTCTAGTCGACTTTAGGTATCTCCGAATTGTAACATTTTTGAATATGAAATAGTAAGTTAATCTTCTTTGGACTATTTTAAGCACAAAAAATTGGAGGATGAATAACATTTTCTTTAATAAAATAATAAAAACAAAAAAAAATTATGACAATGTGTACCTACGTACGATATAAACTCGTTTTCGAACATTCGCCGCAAGCGCTTCATGGTTTAGTGGTAATGAGAGTGAACTGTGAGCCGGTCGGCCTGGGTTCAGATTTCAACTGTGCCGGTTTTACTGTTTTTATTTTTTTGCGACTAAGAATTTTGTAGTTTTGGAAAAAGTATTTAACTTAAATGACATTATACATAAAACATGACCAAAAAGACGAAATTGTTTATATAACATGAAAAAAATGATTTTACCTTTTCTTGTAATTAAGTCCCTTTATTTTCGTGTAAAAAAACATACCAAAGACACCCATAATGTATTATTTATTGTTTTGGTACTTTTTAGATTTCGATCCTAATTAAAAATAATATGAAATATAGGCATATTCTATTTAAAATTAAGTCTAAAGAATATTAATTATTTTTCATATAAATAACAAAAACAAAATTCCCTTCCACCTTCCTTCATTATTCTTTTTTATTGACGTTTGACATAACGCCGCGAGGTGACAGCGTTGCTTGCAGAATTTTTTATTTCTTCTATATGAATGTTTTTAGTGTTTTGGGCTCGGTTGAATTGCATTGGGTTGATTTTGGATTGCGTTAGTGAAGCGAGTGCCTGTGTGTTGGGTTGGGTTGGGATGGGATGGGTTGGGTTGGGTTGGGTTGGGTTGGGTTGGGTTGGGTTGGGATAAATTGTTTTAAGTTAAGATGTTGAGCACATGGGGGGCGTAAACCCCCCATGTGCTCGACATTTACGAGTCCTCTCTATATTTTTCCATATGAATAGAATCTCAAAATGTTAGAAAATATTGAGGCTACGAACATTTGCATAAGGGAATGAATTTTTTGCTTATGTACAAACGTTTTTAAAAGCGAAACCCATTCACTATTATAGTGTAAAAACGCTGCTATCATTTTGGCAGATAGATTTAGATGTCTTTCATGTTTTCTCTTATATAAGATATGCTTTTTAGATGTGCTTGTTTCTTATTACATATATATTTGGCAACTGCGAGATCATATGTCAAAAGTTTGACAATGTAATTATCAATAGCAACGAGTTTCGATCATCAAATAGAGTAGAGTAGACCTCTTTTTTGACATAATTTAATATTATTTTTTAGCGTCCTACGTGAATAATCCGCAAATTTTTTTCTCTTGATCTATTCTTTTCACAGTACTCCTTATGCTTAAATTTTAAAATATTGCAAAATCGGAGATACTTAAAGTCGACAAGACCCTTCATCTTGTTCGAGAGCCCCATTTTGGCCCCAATTTAGGTTATTTAGGTTATATTATTGTAAATCCCTGTAGTTCTAATTTTCTAGAATTTGTATACTTGCTTGCTTTGACTGTCAGTATTCTCCTAAAATTATTGGTCTCTTTGGGCAAAAACAATGAAGATAATTCTAAATATTTCGAAACTGTTCCATCGGGTTTTAAAAAGGACGCGCTTCGTGACAAATCATTCAGTTTTAATTGTTTAGTCAGTTTTTACCTTGGAAACAATTAAACGACAGTCAAGGCGAGTTAGGTTAGCGTTTTTGACGTTGACAATAAAAGTGTGTTCCCGAATTTCGTTACAATATTTTATATTGCTCTTTGGTTCGACCTACAGGGGAATACTGTTCGGTAGTGTGGTCACACCATCCTATCAGCATGTTCAATGTATTGAACAGCGGATGTTGTCTTCAACTTTAATGTTACGACCAAGCAAAATCGTCACACTTGTATCTTCAATATCCCCTTCCATTCAACAAATTATGAGTCCCTTACAAAGATTCTGCATAAGGTAAATAACTTAACTTTAGAGAATAAGTGTTGGGTGTGCCTTTTTGATTCATCCCTTTGCCGTCCTAAGTGTAAATTGAAAAATAACTTGTGTTATGATGTTTCGCATACTGTGTGATATTTGACCTCCTCTTTTAATAAATAATATATTTTATATATTTTTTTTAGGTATTTTAATATTTTATTTAAAGTTTAAGAGTGTATGTGATGTTTTAGGATTTGAAATGTACTTGTATGTATATGGATATCTGTATTTATGATTTTAGTCTAGATATAAGCTAGCTACGTTTGATAACTTTGTATTGTAAATGGATGAATCGTAGATGAATAAATAAATAAATAAATAAATAATAGTTTGTTCTCATTGTTGTCGTTATGTTCTAAAGTTTCTAAAATGATTCTATGGGGCACAATATCCAGGGCCTTGGCAAGATCAATAAAAACGGCATTTTTAATCAGTATTTAGATTAAAAATACCTTCAGGCAGTTTGTATGTGGTATAATTTTTATTGATTCCCTCTTATAAGTTAAACTGACATTCCGATAAATTTCTATGATACTCATTTCGTTAAAAAGTAGTAAAGGAGGTCCTATTGATGAAATTTTCTCTAAAGCTTATAGTTTTTATAGTTACCTGCACATCGCCACACTGGTATCCATACTAACACTGTCTTCATTGTCCTGTCCACCATCTACAGTATCTTGTTCTAAGCCATCGTGTGCCCCAATAGGACTTGGAAGTCCGGTAGATAAAATCAGTTGTAATAAATTCCTTGCAGAGCAAATTTTATTTTCGTTTAAATGAACTAAAATTATATCCTAAAATTAACCTTATACGATATATACGATCTCTAGAGAGATCAGATGCAATTATTATTATAATACTTACCAACTAACTTAGGTAAATTGGCATTAAGGGTCAGACTAGGATATAGCGGGTCGTTTGTGTAAATTACCCGCCTCTCGATTTGCAAGGAAATATTAAATCTGTCAATTACGTGCAAAGTTGACGATCCTAAAAATATAAATCTTAGTAGGTAAATATTTAAGACGAACAAATAATAAGAAAAAAATTGAAAAATAGCTCAGGTAAAATATCTATGGTCTATACGAAGAAAATTTAAGCTGTTTTAATATCCTGTACTTAATAAAATTCCTTCCTTCCTTAGAACATTAAAAGGCTAGAAGTAGCATACCGTGGAACTATGGACAATTTATTTGCTTCCAGCATCTCTGATGCAATGATGCTAAATGCTTGTATAGAAATTGCAAAAAAACACTTTATAATATCACAAAAATTTGTCAGTTTATTTGAGAGACACAAAACAATACTACTGTTCCTCCTTAATAAAAACAATCAAACATTTTTTAAAATAAACTATGATCAGCTACTCTTTAATGAAGTCGATAGTCAACGTTAAATGAATGACATGGCAACGCCGCTCGATCCAGAGATTCAAGGAATCGCTACCAGTCGTCAAAAAATATTTACATGATAAATATCATTAATAATAGGGTATGTTTTAAATATAAGTAATATTACCGTTTAAAAACTATTTATGTATTTTTACGCACTTCATTAAGAGTCAAGGACCTACATAATAAGAAGCATTTTTATGTAAATGACATATTAAATAGATTTATTAATAAGTCATGTTTTATGATACACATTTATTTAACATATTGCATCATTTTATTGTATTAAACAAATATCAGTTTTACATTACTTATTTTATATCAGATAATATATACAGGATGCTGACTTCTCCAAAGGGAAAGTATTACTATATCGGAAACTATTCAACCTAATGTCTTTATTGAAAATACATAATAACTATAGGTGTACATACACTACTGCTCAAAAGTATTTGCCCACCATGTATTCTTTTTAATATTTTAAATTAGATACAAAAATCTTATCTTTATACCTATATTCAGATTGTATCTCTTTTGTAAATTGCATATATGCTTAAACAACATACCTATCAACTATGGTTCGTTGAAAAACACTGAGTATTTAAAAATAGTCTTGCAAATAACAAACAATGTAGTGAAAATATGCACTTCTTCTAGAAAACTAATCTGTTTACAGCTCGTTTCCGATGAAATTTGAAACATTTAAAGGTGTTTAGGCTTCAAGAATTGATTTTGTGTAACATTGGTAAATAATTTCGCTTGCTTATTGACGATTGTCACCGTTTCTTTGCTGGTTTTTCAACATTCTTTAAAATGGCTAAAACAAAAGAGTTATCGGTAGAAACAAAAGGTATTATCAAGGCTAGAAAGACTAACCGTCAAATTTCGACGGATTTGGGAATTCCAAGGCGGACTGTCGATTATAATGTTAGGAAATATACCAGAAAAGGGACTATTAGCAACAAACCTCGATCGGGAAGGCCAAAGGCAACAAGTTCAAAGGAGGATTTAAATATTATAATTACAAGCAAACGCAATAGACGCCTTATCGCCCCTGAAATCACAGTAAAAATCAACAAGGAGCGTAAAAAAGCAGTCAGTGTTTCGACAGTAAAACGGCGACTTTATAATGCTGGTCTTAAAGGACGTTTAGCTGTATCAAAACCGCTACTAAAGGATGTTACTAAGAAGAAAAGACTTGAGTGGGCCCAATCACACAAAGAATGGACCATTGATGACTGGAAGAAAGTTCACTGGAGTGACGAGTCGAAATTCGAGGCTTTTGGAACAAAGAGGCGAGTTTTTGTTCGCCGTTATGCCAATGAAAGGATCGCTGAGAACTGTACGGTGGCCTCAGTTAAACACGGTGGTGGTTCGGTGATGGTGTGGGGTTGTTTCGGAGGATCTGCAGTGGGCGATCTAATTAGAATAGAGGGAATTCTTCGAAAAGAGGGTTACAAACCAATTTTAAGTGACAATGTACTTCCTTCTGGTACTCGAATAATTGGGGAAAACTTTATCTTTCAACATGACAATGACCCCAAGCACACGTCGAAATTGTGCAAGCAATATTTAGGTCAATTACAAAGGCAACATCTTCTAAAAGTTATGGTATGGCCCCCACAATCACCGGACCTCAATCCTATCGAATTACTGTGGGAAGAACTAGATAGACAAGTGCGAAAATCATGCCCCACATCAAAAGAAGACTTGTGGAGGATCATCCAAGAAGAGTGGCACAAGATACCTCAGGAAACTTTGGACAAATTAATTAGAAGACTACCGAAACTCTGTGAAGCTGTTATTAAAAATCGAGGCAGACATGTAGATGAATCCAAAATTTTATTTTCTTAAATTTAATTAATTGAAAAATGTATTGTTTATATTCATTTTGTTATAAATAAACCGTTTCATAAGAATAATTGATGGGTTTATTATTTTTAGTTATAACTTTAAAAGAGTCATATGTGGGCAAATACTTTTGAGCGGTAGTGTAGGTTATACTTCCATTTATCTGCCAAGACAACAATAAAACATGAAATAAGTCCTGTTAGTAAAACCATGGACAAAACTCCAGTTTTCTATTTTTTATAGTTCTTTAATGGTTAAATATTTGAAAAAAAATATTTAGATTTACAAAATTTATTCTTATTTCACTTATAATCGTATTTCACACACACATATTAAAGTTTTTACTTAGACATATTTCTAAGATCTCCTATTCTGCGTTTATGAAGACGGTTCCCCCATGATGTGATGTTATGAAAGTATCGATATTAACAAACTAAATAAAAAACGCAGAACCTCACGCTACAGTCGTGCTACACTCATTTCGACCTACGAATTAGTTACACATAACCTACGAATCCGTAGGTTAATATTTTGTGGATGACATTTCGCTTATGCTTGCGATATTACCATGCCACATTTTATAGAAGCGTTAGGAATAAGAATGTTAATCTTATTCCTAAATGGATCTCTTAGAGAAGGAGGTAAATCAATATTTTTTTTTGTTTTACTATAAACGTTCATTTCATTTAGGCTACTCCAAAGTCTCTTGCTATTCTGTGATCTACTAATGTACTCAATATATGCCTTTTTTTCATTTCAACCCGATTATGTAAAATAATTTCTCACCTCTTTATAGTTTTTTCAGCCTTGGGTACTTTTGCTTTTTTTATACTTAAAGATTTATACTTTTTTTATACTACTAAGAATTTATTGCGATATTGCTTTAAAATTTTTAAAGTTTCTGTATATCATGGAGCTTTGGCCTTTGTGATGCGAACTGTTCTTAAAGGTGTATGGAAATTAAAAATATCTATAACTTTTTTTGGGTGATATATATTTATAGTATTCTATACGGGATTAAGAACGCAAACCTCATGCATAAGTTTTGTAGCTTTTGTATTTTTAAAACAATAACCTTTTGAAATAAATTCAGAGTACACTACATAATCAAAAAGGGATAACCTCTATAATACGAGATTCACAGAGCAGATATTTTACCTTGGAAGGGATATACTGTTTTAAATGAGAAATTGGCCGCGGTTAACTTTTTGTTTATATGGTTTTCAAATATTCATTGGCTATCCAGTAAAAATCCCAAATTCTTGACTTGGTAGCTTGTCAGTAACTGGTATTATTTCATTTTGAATTTGAATATTAATATTGGATTTTTTTAAGTTTTTAAGCTGACAGTTTGAAAGACATGTGATTTGTCAACTTAGCAATCAATGCCTCGATTACTAAGTTGTGTTCCTGAGCATAAAAAGAAATATTTTCTAAATCTCAGTTGAATTCTAATTCTAACTCGAAAAATTCATCCATTATCCCAAAGATGCTGGTCATACATTATTAAATATTTGTGATACTGTTGATTTTGGGTTTTTACCTTTTATAAAAGAATTCTAATTCTGATTGTTGACAGTTTTTAAAATTTAAAGTTAAAAAAATCTGATAAATAGCTGCATTACGTTTTTTTTTTCAGCTTGTTTACTAATTGATTACTATTATGTATTTGTATTTTTGTTATCAATTTGCGCAATTAATAAATTTATCTTCGCAAATATAGCCGACACTTCTTAGTGGTAAACCATAACCATTCTACCACAAATTAATTATAGAACATCCTAATATAAAGCATCAGTAGAATATTTACCTTTATTCAAGGCATATCTCCAATTTTCCTTAGCTTTGCCAATCAATATTTGCAAATCGCTCAAATCTAAGCTATAACAATCGTACAGCTTATTATGAAAATTAGTCTCGTCAAGTTTAAATTCAGGTAACTCGTCAATTTGTGATGTTTGGTCCAAAGTTCTCTCATCCGATTCGTCACTGTTTTCACTAACCGGTGGTGTTGAACAAGGAGTTAAAAACGTCTCTACAACAATAAACCATGAATATTTTATTTTGATCTATAAAAATCTTAATAACTTACCATCTTCTTCGCTCTCTTTAGCAATGAATTCAGGTTTCGCGGGCGGCTCATTACTAGAAATATTATTTTTTAATTGCAGTCTTCCAAAGTCTATCACAGCCATAGCAGAGTTTTGATCCGTGAAATTCTCGACAAAGATTATTTGTGGAGCGGAAATATCGAGCTCCAATTCCCAAGAGCTACGGGTAACCTAAAAAAAGCATTTGTAATAACATGTTTCTCAATGGCAAACATTTTCACAGCAAAGAATTTGTTCATTATTAATTAAAGCTTGCTTACTTTATGTTTGAATTAAAAGAATACTTACCACTCTGCCTTCTAAAAGCTGCTCCCAATTTTTAAAAATTTCTTTTTTGGTTTTGGATTTCATAGCTTCTATTCTAGATTGGGTAATATTCCTTTGATGGGGGAAACATAGAAAATTGGTAAGCCATTTAACCGCATTTGGTTGATATACTACGTCTAGGCATTTCGTTTTTACATTTAAGCTAAAAAAATAGTTTTTAATTTGGTTGATTTATTTATTTAAATGATGCGATCATTTTAATAATACGTACAAATTATCGAAAAATGTGGGCACTAGTTTGTGAATTCGTTCATATTCTGAACCGAAGTGCATACGTACCGATAATCACAGCCCGAATGCGGAGGTTTCTTCTCGTAAACTAAATAGAAGAGTTGCTGCTCAGCCTCGTCAATTTTCGTAAAACTTAAGTTTCTGGGACTGGGACCGCCGTAAGGCCTGCCCCTTAAAGCTATAGAGGTCCGATCGTGGCCAGGAGGCCCAACTGAAAAAAGTTAATAACATAACAACATTTTAATAACAGATACATGGTACGCAAACTAGATCTTCTCTATTTCAAGGTTCAATAACGGTGCCATTTTACATTCAGGATAAACAAGGCCATTTTCAATGACAAACCCGAAGAACGAAGAGATCAGTCGAAGTTATAAATAAGTTATCTTATGCATTAAGATTATAAGTTATTATTATTATCATCATAAGTTATCTCATATTTTGCCGGAAGGTGCCGAACGTTATGGGAGACATTTCATATAAGATACGCAGTTTTCACAGTTGAAAGATTGTTTTCAATTTACAACGAAACAATTTTAGAGATTTTCATATTTATTTCTTATAGTTTTTTAGAGATCATTGACTTTGTATTTCTGCAATCTCTGAATTTTTATTATTAAGAGGCCTCTTTGAGAAAAAACTGACTACTTTTTTGAATTATTTCTTTCAAGTCTCGTTACATAAAAAATGTTTACATGCGTCCAAATAAAATTCATCTATAATATATACAACTAAATAAGCCCTACAATAAAATAAAGAAAAATTATGTTTAAAAAACATATTTACAATTTAAATTATTTAGTTTTCCTCTAAAAACTCTATAAATTCTATCCCTATAATTCATTTTAAACGTATTATCGCAGGTATGTGCACGTGAATTGTGTGCTCCGAGTTCAACAAGCTGTCTCTTAGGACTGAGTGGACTGTTTTATATGTAAGTCGAATAAGCGGCTGTTAATACTTGCGGCTAAGCAGTTTCTTGACTACTATCTCTATAGATGTATAAACGGTTATTTTAATTAAACCTAATTATAAAATGGGCTGCAAACACATTTCTACAGTAGCGAATTTGTTTACCTGTGGGACTATATTCCCGATAATTGTGCAAAATAAATGATCTAACAAATAAGCTATTAGCTTTACTAAACTAAAATATACAAGCTGTTAAAAAACTTGAGAAGGAGAATAAAGCACTCAGAGACAGAGTTCAGCAGTTAGAATATCAGACTCGTTCCAAAAACCTAGTCCTGTCAGGCATTAAGGAAACTATTCATGAAGATCTTAATGCTATATTATCGGAATTCGCACAGACTATGCTACATATTAATATTATATCCCAAGACATTGATGAGGCCTTTCGGATTGGAAGATCTGAAACTAATAATAGAGTAAGACCAATATTAATTAAGTTTATAACGAACTCTGCCGCTCGTTCCATCTTAAAAGCGGCGTATAAACTAAAAAACACAGAGTATGCGATCTCAGAAGACCTACCTAAAGAGCTACTTGATCTAAAAAAAAAAGCTCCAATTTTATATGAAGTATGCCAAAAACCAAGGGCACTCCGTTAAGTTGAAAACGGACTGTCTAATAATTAATAATAAAACATGGCGCCCGGAAGCTCTGCAAAAGCTTGTTCCACAAAATCCTCAACCATCTGAATCAAACCCTGACCTACCAACAATTGAAACTGCACTGCCTAATGCCTCACCAGTTGCTAGTAAGACAATCTTGGTAGCCAATCCATTGAAACAACGTTTATCGAAGGGAAAAACGTCAGTTCCTGAAACGAAAACTGCAAACACTAGATACAACTTTCGTTCAAAAAACTGAAACAACCAACCCAACGTGTTCGAGAATAACACTCCATCACGCTATTATCAAAATGTTAGCGGCTTAAATTCCAAAATCGATAAATTATTTTCTTCAATAAGCGATTTTGCGTACGACATTGTCGCATTAACAGAAACATGGCTAGGTGGGGAGGTCGACAGTTCTGCATTATTTCCAGCTGAATACGAGGTACGCCGAAAAAATCGAGTTCAGGTCAATTTATCGCGTAGAGGCGGTGTCCTTCTGGTTGTCAAAGGCCAATAGTGTGCTCAATAATAGACACTATACTCTATTTCAGAAGTGTATAGAGCAATAAACTGGGGAATTCCGTTCTGTTTGGCTACATTTCGTGATAGTTCATAGGCGCAGGTACTTATAATATTTATGAATTTAATTTTCACGGATTAAATGCCTTTATTCTGAAAGAGAATAAATACTAAATAAATACTTTTAATCCTTTTGTATAGGTACCTATCTTTTAACGCTTTGTAACATGCAAAAATGGGGTCAGGTAATATATACAGACTATAAATACTTTTAAATCATATTTTAAACGTTAGTAGTCACTGCTACGCTGTAGCGTAATCACAATATTATTATCCCAATATTTAAAAAATGGAGGTATTCAGTCCAACGAAAAGATGTACTAAAAATTCTCCACTATCGCTGAGTGAAAAAGTTATTATTTTAAATGTACATGATTGCATAAAACACGATTACCCTAGTTTTACTGTGCAAGAAATTGTTGAAAAATGTTCTCGAATGAGTGGAATTGGAAAGTCCGCCATTTTCAAATTGTTGCGGGAAAGAAAAGTAGCAGGTGGCAATAGCAAGTGGAATCTCCCAAGCAAAAGCCAGGACGACCTACAAAAGTCCTTGATGAAAATGCTAAATGTATAATTCGAAGAAAAGTTCACTCTTTTTATTTTAAAAAGGAAATACCCACCCTAGACAAAATTTTATTGGAGCTTGGCCGAGATGACAGTATTCCGTTGATAAGTAGAAAACTTTTATGGAAAACTTTAAAAAATATGGATTTTGCCTGGGAAAAGCATAACCGCAAAGCACTTTTACTGGAGAGCGACGAAATTGTTTGTTGGAGACGACAATACTTGAGAAGTATCAAGCAGTACCGCAGGGAGCAAAAGAAAGTTTTTTATCTTGATGAGACGTGGATTAACGAAGGTTATATAGTCCAAAAAATGTGGCAAGACAAAAATATAACCAGTGCTCGCCAAGCTTTCATAGAAGGCCTGTCTACGGGTATTAAAGTACCTTCGGGAAAAGGAAAAAGACTTATAATCACACATATTGGAAGCGAAGAGGGATTTTTAAAAGAAGGTCTGCTAACCTTTGAGTCGACTCGCACAGGAGATTACCATGAAGACATGAACTCAGACGTTTTCGAGGACTATTTTGGTGAAATGATAAAATTTCTTCCGGCTAAATCGGTGGTGGTTATGGATAACGCAAGCTATCATTCACGGCGAATAGAGAAGACGCCAACTTCAAGTTGGAGAAAGCAAGAAATTATCGATTGGCTGACTGCAAAAGGTATTGCGTTTGAAGCAAATTTGATAAAAAAAGAACTGCTGGCAATAGCAAACTTACACAAAACTCGTTTCATGAAATACGCCGTGGAAGATATAGCCGAAAAATATAATATAACTGTACTGCGCTTACCGCCATATCATTGCGAACTAAATCCTATAGAACTGATATGGGCGCAGGTAAAAGGATTTGTAGCAAGACAAAACACGACTTTTAAAATGAAAGATGTTAAGCTACTGTTTGATCAAGCCATTACGGAAGCGACACTAGAGAATTGGCGAAAAGCAGTCCAGCATGTAATTAAGCAAGAGGACAAAATGTGGGATCTTGACAACCTCATCGATCAGACAGTCGATCCTTTAATTATAATGTCAAGAGGTGATGACAGTTCGTCAGATGACGAAGAAGACTACAATCTATTATAATTTAAAATTGTTATACACTGTTCAAAAAGTGCCAGATCCAAAAGTGACATTTTCAACTGTTTTACTCTACATATTATGTTCAATAAATTTGTGAAAAAAATATATTATTCCATTTAAACAAAAGTAACTTTCTCAAATAAAATAGCATTTAAGTACATTAATTATAAGGTAAAAAACAAGTCCCAGTTGCACGCCTTTGGCGAACCGTTTTCAATGTTTATCAGTGGGTAACAATGGGCAAAACTCATAAATTGACCCAAAACCGGGTGGCACTACCTGCAATCAACGAAAAGAAAGAATTTGAAACATTGAAACTAATACCCAACTAAGGTAGTGGCATAAAATATTGGTGGATCACCAGGTACCACTTTTGCATACCTAATGAGGTTTTATTGCTCTACACACTTCTGAAATAGAGTATAGTCATATCTCTAATAGTTCATATCACCACCTGTTTATGCTTGTATTATATATACCTCCAAAAATTACCGATGAGAAGTTTGAAAGATTCTTTGATATGCTATTATAATTAGACATAACTGGCGACTTTTTAATATTTGGGCACATTAAGTATGCCAGCGGGATAGAAAGAGCACCTATGTTAATTCTTTTTTTGTAATTTTTTGAGTTAAAGCAATATGTTAAATTAGTCTAATAGGCTGTTGGTTTGGTTGTGATTTGGTGTATTGTAGTGCTGAATTCTCGCTCATTGAAATTTAGGTATACAAATATATATTCTTTTTTAGGGTTAATAATTTGTGGTTGCTTATTTTTATATAAGTTTGGGGTTATTTCTTTAAATTATTGAAATATAGTTATTACTGTGATGTTGCGGAGAATATATTAGTTTATGTATGTTTTTATTATATCCTAAAAATTATTAAAACACTTTTGTAACTTTTAGCTCTGTAAATGGTTTATACTGTTGGGCTATACTGCTAAAATAAATAAAATAAATATGTGTTATAATAAGTCTTTTTAATTAGCAAGCCAGGTATCCTTTATTTAAAATTTCTTATATCAAGACCTCTGACCTCTCTCGATAACTCGTTTCAAAATTTATCAGCAAGGAATTCACTTTGCCATTTTCCAAGTCTTTGTTGTGACACCGAGTGCTTATGCCATGTGTGACTTCCACGTGACTTCACTACCACGAGTGGTTATGCCATGAATTTCGCCATTTGTGAAGTAATTGCTTTTATTCTGATGTATGTATGTGAATTAAGTTTTGAAAAATGTATAGAGATGGAAATGTAAGGTGATAAAGCTGTTCTTTCAATCATCTTTATATCCTACATCAGCCACAACCCGCACAGCGCTACGCTGTAGACCAAACACTCGTTGTCCCTCCACAGTACATGTCCCCATACAATAGCAGCATAAGACAGAATTACATAATGCAAACTAATGCATATATACCTTTGGACATCTTAACAGCCACTGATTAAGTTTGTGGAACCCAACCAAGCTCGGGTTCACAAATAAACACCAAGAAATTTTGCATTTTTAGGAACAGGCAAAATGACCTTATTTGTCCAATGTAGACAGAATATTATATTTTTATTCTTGTCTTGATTAAGAATAAGGCTTTTTTGTTGGAATCAGTGCTCAATTTCTAATTGTGCATCACATGCTCTGTGAGATGTAATAAGTAGGACATAATTATTATTTAGTCTTTAGTAAGTAAATCAGTCCAAGGTATGTAGGTTAGTAAGTTGTTTTAGATTATCAATGCAACAGCAATTATATTTATAAATTATGTTATTATTACCACATAAACCCAGCACGTAGATGCTGAGTAGTTAAGATTGTTAGTTAAGGGGTATTCTAGAAGTGATCTTAGTTAGTTGTAATTTTGACATCAATAAAGCAAGTAAACACCGCTCTAACGCCTTCGATTTACGATGACTTAACCCGAACCTTTCCCCAACATCACATCTGTCCATAGTCTCCTCAAATGTACATCCACTTGCAAATACAGAGGTGTCATCTGCAAGTAAGGTGTATCTGCCTATCTAGTTGATAACAAAGAGATCATTAACATATATTAAAAATAGTAGTCTATCCAGTATCGACCCTTGAGGCGCTTTAAAAATAACAAGTCTAAGTAAGAAAAGATACATCCCCTTTCATCGAAACTACCTGTGAACGGTCAATTAAGTATAACTATATCATTTTCTTAGAACATTGAAAGACTAGAATTAGCATTGCCGTAAAACTATGGGCAGTTTGTTTGCTTGTAACATCTCTGAAGCAATGATGCCAAATGCTAATGTAGAAATGGCAAAAAACACTTTATATCATAAAAATTTGTCACTACAAATTTTAAAGAATTTCAGTTGAAATGTGGTCTGATGGACTGGCAGAGTGTCTTTTCCTCTCATAAGTATTAAGGAGCCAAAAAGAAAGCCTTGGTACATAAAGGGTCTTAGAGTGTCTGGGAAGAATATGCGATCTCTACATTATATTCGTAAATGTTTGATACATAATCAACTCTTCTTAAAATATTTCAATAATTACAGAAAAATTTACAGAGCCTTAATTTTAATGGCAAAGAAAACTTACTTTCAAGAAAGAATTTAAAAAATCAAGTAATAGGGATAAGGAGTCGTGAAGAATCTTAAATGCATTAAGGGGTAAGGCTGGTCATTTTTCTCAGGTTTCAAGCGATTTAAAAGCTGATAATTTAAATTCATTTTACTGTTCTATAGCTGATAACCTCTCAAAAAGTATACCACAGACTGGAAATTCCTTGAAATATTTGTCACATGTAAGTGTACCTGAATCTTTTTTTCTTGCTCCCACTAACGTTAAGTGAGGGTTTGCAGACGATACAACTATCTTATGACATGATGTATATCCGTCTCAATTAACCAAAAAAATAACTGCCTGTCTTCACAAAGTAAAAACCTGGTGTGACTCAAATTTGTTGAGTTTTAATGTTTCACTTTGTCAACTTAAAAGGTTCCATTAATAATATTCTTATGGACTCTCATTTTGTTGCAACCCCACATTTTAATAAATTTTTGGGTTTAACCATTGATGATACTTTAAAATTTGAGGAACACATCTCTCGTGTTTGCAGTAAGGTCTCCTCTGGGTGTTATGCTCTTAGAGTGATAACAAATAATTTGGATTTTTTTATACTATTCCTCTTTAATAAAATATGAAGTATTTTTTTCCACAAAATATGATAAGATAGTCTATATCTATACAGTCAATATTCAAAGTTAAATGACTGCAGATTACGTATATTTGAGAAAAAGGCAACAACATGGGAACGCCGCTCGATCCCATTGTTGATTCCACAGACAGAAGAAATCTTTACCAGTGACGTCGTCAAAAATATTTACATGATAAATATTTATTATTAATAAATTATTTTTTAAATTATAAACAATATTACCGTTTATGAACTCTTTACGTGTTTTTTTAACGTACTTCACTAGAATAAACGTACTAACCTAATAAAAGGCATTTTTATCAAAATTAAATGATTTCTTAAGAAGTTTTTATTATTCTACCATACCATAACGGTGTATTATTGTAATGTTATAATAATAACGTGAAAAGAATGGCTTGAATCGTCTTTTTCTCATAACGCGCCACAAACTGCACAAGTTTTTACTATAGTAACAGTTCACAAAAACATTCAAATAACCCAACCTTCTTCTTCAGCTTTTGCTCGTGATGTTGCCATTTCAAATTTTTTAGAAGCGGTTTTAGGAATAAGTATGTTAATAATTTTTTTTTGCTTAGAAGATGTTATTTTTGCGCTTAGAATAAGATATATTTATTTGTCCTTTTTTTTTTAATTAAATATCAATAAGTTAAATTAACATTATTATATGTGTTAATATATAGCTGAAAATTTTCTCTGTTAAAAATGTGTGTAAACTTGACAACAGAGTCAACAATCTTTTAACATTTTAATTCGTGTCCATGCACTGTTGTTTTCTATACTATGGTTGCTTTCTACTTTTAGATCTGATGATGCCTTAGGGCGAAACACATATAATAGTTCTTTAAAAAATAAACATAATCTGAGACCATTGACTTTGTGTCCCTCCAATCTCTGAATTATCCTTCGCTAATATTCCGAACATTTTTGCTTACCATGTAGTTATATCGTGTAATGCGATGACTCACAAGTATAAAGAAATACCAAAACAAACTTATCAGCATTCCATTAATGAGACCATTGGGTGGACCACCCAATGGTCTCATTATATTGTCTTGTGCTATAGACTTGACATTACGAATTCTTTCACCGCTGTTTTTCGTTAAAAAGTTTGTTTAAAAGCTGTATATTGTTGGTTAAAATGCCGAAGCGTGCCCAAAGTGATTCTAGAAGTGCGGAAAAAGAAGGGAAACGTAGAAAATTGGACAAATTGAAAAGGAAAATGGAGGAATTTCAAAAAGAAATTATGGAGTGCTCTTCCGAATCAGATTCTTCATCGGACAATGTGCTTAATACTGTGTTTGATACCTCAGGTAGGCTTAATATAATTTACGTCAATATTAAAGGCAGTATGGCCAAAAAACAAATCCGTGTAAGCCTAATTAATTTTGGCGTAAGGCATTCTTTGAAATGGCCACCTGAATCTTAATGATTCTTTTTTTTTAATATTGGCATTTTTTTATTATTTTTGCTTAATGAAATCTTACAATGCTCTATCCTTGCAGATGTGGAGGTTCAGCAAAATAATCCTTTGGTGACCATAGCAGATGTTCATGTCGGTTCAAGTGATATTAATTTAGTAATCAATGAGACCGACCAACAAGGGGCCCCGGCCCCGACCAGTCTCATAAATGATATAACTTTAGTAGAGGAACCGTCAATAACTGAACCACCACTACCACTAACGGAAAACAACCAAAATTCTAACGATGTAATGAATCTTTTTGGTCAAGACCCCGCCGAGAATACTAAATTAGGTCACACAATACTAGACGGAATTACAACCCGGTGGTCACATCTTTTAACAAAAGGCTTAGATTCAGAGAAAAAAACAAAAATTAATAGAGCAATATCCTCCTGACCAGAATTGTGCTGCTTTATTAACTCCTATTTTAAATGAGGAGATTGCAGCAGGCTTAAAAGAAAACAAAGTACGAGAGGATAAATATTTATCAAAAATTCAAACAGAGATGACAGCCGGTCTTATGGCATTATATGACCCAATTAACCTTCTGGTTTCAGAGAAAAACTCTCCAAATCAAAATAACAACTATTACAGAAACTGGCTGATTCCACCACAATTTTTGCAGATGTTTTCCACCAAATATCTCTTCATAGGAGGTTTCTATTAAGTTCTTTTTTGAACCCCCAGTACAAAAAGTGTTTGGAAAATCAAGATATCGACAAATTTTTATATCGGGAAAATTTATTAGAAAAAGTAAAACAGTCCCGAGAGGCATCAAGTGCTTCTTCAAAAGTGGGAGGCATTGTGAAACCAAAGTATTCATATACTCAAAAGGATCATTTAAACTACCGAGGTCAATTCAATAAACCCAAGTTCAAGCAAGATTTCAAGCAGGGATCCAAACCACACAAATCTCAACCAATAGAGAGGAGGGCGTGGCAATCAGTAAGAGAGAAGACCGGATCATTTCCGAGAGCAGAGAGGAACGACAATACATTCAAAAAACAATCATCTTGGAGAAAGAGAAGGAATTAACTGTGGAGGTATGTACAGGAATTGCCGGAAGAGTGTCTAACTTTATTGATAACTAGGCCAAAATTACTCAAAATAAAACTATTTTGAGTTGGGTTAAAGGTTTTAAACTACCCTTTTTGAAATTCCCGGTTCAAAACAATAAGCCCAAGGTTTTTATTGCAAAAAAAGACTTAAATTCATATAGTCTTGTCATAGATGAATTAGAGGGAAAGGGAGCCATAGAACAGTGTACACATATTGATAACGAATTTCTATCGCCTTATTTTTTGGTCCCAAAATCTGATGGGGGTGTCAGATTCGTTTTAAATCTAAAAAAGCTCAATGAATACATTAATGCCACTCACTTTAAATTAGAGGATTATAGTTCTGTTTTGAGATTAATCTCTAAGGACGATTTTATGGCAAAAATCGATTTGAGGGATGCGTATTTTGCAATTCCTATAGATAAAGGTTATAGAAAATTTTTAAGATTTAAATTTAACAAGAAGCTATATGAATTTAAAGTTTTGCCCTTTGGATTAAATATAGTGTACTATAGTACTCCTTTTGTGTTTACAAAAATATTAAAACCATTATTGCATTATTTAAGATGTTGTAGCGTTTTATTTTTCTACTCTTATTTTCACTAACGCTCCATTGATATTTCATTAATTTCAATAATTATATTAATAATTTCAGTCAACTTCTTTTATCGATATTTCTTTAAATTCACACTGTCATTGACACATTACTACTGTAACGCATTACTCTCCTGGTTTTATTATTCATGCTTTCTGTTGACGGTCCGTCACTCTTCTGGTTGGTCTTGATTGATGTTTTCTCTGATTGGATTGACATTGACAGCTCAGGCGAGAGGTGGGGTCGTAACTTATTTAGTCGGTACTGCATCCATTTTTCGAGGACTTGTTCCCGTGTCGCAGGTAGAAGCGCACGTAAAAGGCCAGTTTTTTATTTCCGAAGTTTGTGAAGCAGGAAGTGGCCAATATGGTTTATAATTTATAGTCCTTAATCTTGTTCCTTTAGGGAACCGTTTAATTCATAATTCTGGTGCAGGATGCCCAAGATTTTGATGGATAGATAATGAAACTTAGCAAGGTGAGTGTGTCACATTTTGAACGCCATTCATTTTTTTATCGACAGTGAATACAATGGCAACCGTTGTTTTAGGGTTTTACTTTTCCGTTTTCCTCTTTATTCTTCTTTAATTGTTGATGGCTACAGGCTGTTGATTTCCCCGGGAAATTGCTGAAAGCGGTGAAGCTGGAGCCAGAGTTGGAGCTAGTATTAGAGATTTCCAGTCCAGATGGCTAAGCTACAAATGGCACACATTTACAGCTTTGTTTTGAAGGCTAACCGTTTATTTCTTGGAGGAATATACAGGCCAGTTTATTCCATTTATTTAAATATTATTAACCATAGATTTGTCTCACATATTTAAATTTTTATTAATATATCTTTAAAATCAATTTATTGCTACAAATATTTAATCAACATCATAATTTAATATGTCAATTTCTTATCTATAATTTTAGTTAATTTTTGTTCAGTATTTTTCAGTACCTTTTTTTGGTAGTTAAGTAGATATGACTCGGTTAAGGCTGATATGCCTTAGGTAAAAAGGTTCATGAACTTTCCCCTGCATAACACAAATATATACTAAAAACTTTAATAATTGCAATTTATTTTTCAAGTGCTGAAATCTACCCAGTAGCTTAATCATAATTTAAATGTCACTTTTGACAAACTTATTTTATTTAATCATATCAACATTATTCATATTTTAATTCATAATAAATTATTAACATTTAACAGATTAGAAAGTGAGGTGTATACATATCTTTAATGTAAATATAATTTGGTTGTATTGTTAAGATATTTTTTTTTTGCCTCTTTAAATCTACTTTATCCAGGGTCATTTAATTGTTAATTGAAACCTATATACCAAGTGTTTTTCTTAGTTTTCTTTCATTTATAAAAAAAAAAAACTAAGTGGCACCCTCTTATTTATTAATTATAATCAAGATCATATTCTTTAATAGCCAGTCATAAGTGAACCTTCGAACAATCCCAAGCCTCCAATAATTCTGAGCTACCGTCTGCAAACTCTTGGCAAAATAGTAACACTGTAAAGTTAACGCCACAGAAAATTAGCCCTACCAGCTACAGTTCGCTGTTCCTCAGAAAGCTCTTCTAATGAAAACAAATCAGGACAACCACCTGTAAAATCCAAAGAGGAATTTTCCAAGACATCAAGCTGATGACCACAATTAATGAAATATCAATGAAATTAATGAAATATCAATGGAGCGTTAGTGAAAATAAGAGTAGAAAAATAAAACGCTACAATGTAGGGGATTTGTTTCAATAGTTTATTTGGATGATATGTTACTTTTAGGATCATCATATAAGTTATGCAAAGAAAACATAGAATTCACAATAAAATTATTAATTTCTGTGGGTTTTGTGATAAATTGGGACAAAAGTATACTTAATCCGTCACATGACATATCGTTTTTAGGTTTCACTTTTAATTCAAAAAAATTAACATTTTCAGCTCCTCTGGAGAAAAAACTTAAAATCAGTAAGGAAGTTTACAGATTTATGTTTGAAAAAGAATTTAAATTAAAGATTTGCAGCCTTAATTGGTCAATTAGTTGCTGTTTGTCCTGTGGTCTTGCTATGGCTGGATATACACTAAACTTTTTGAACGAGAAAAATGGTTAGCATTATTGAAAGTAAACAATAATTATAATAAAAAAATGGTAATCCTCAAGTACTTGAAAAACGATCTTTTCTGGTGGTTAAATAATTTAGGGACAAGTAAACAACAAATAAAAGAAACTCCCTTTGTAAAAGAAATTTTTACTGACGCATCGCTAAGGGGTTGGGGGGCTTGTTGTGATTTAGAAAGGACTCATGGTTTTTGGAACATTTATAATCATCAAGTTTTTCACATAAATTATCTAGAATTAGTTGCCGCTTTTTGCGGACTAAAATTATTTGCAAAAAATTTAAAGAATTGCAGTATTTTACTCAGAATTGATAACACTACCGCTATATCTTGTATTAACAGAATGGGCAGTGTGCAGTATGAACATTTTAATAGCATATGCAGAGAAATGAGGCAATGGCGTAAAAAGCGTAACATTCGAATTTTGGCATCGTAGTATATAAGTTCAAAGGAAAATATAATTGCTGACTTAGAATCACGTTTACTAAGGACGGGTACTGAGTATTCGTTAAAAGCAAAATTCATACATAGGATTTTTACATCTTTTGGTAATCCTGAAATAGATCTGTTTGCTTCTGAACAGAATTCTAAATGTAAACGATATGTTTCTTGGAAACCCGATCCGGGATCGGAAACTGTTAATGCATTTACTCTATCATGGACCAATATTAAGTTTTACGCTTTTTCACCATTTTCAATTGTATCTAAAGTTTTAGATAAAATTATTTGTGATAAAGCGAAAGGAATTGTGGTTGTACCTGTATGGCTTAATGAACCATGGTGTCCCAAATTTAAAAAGATGTTGATTAAACCTGAACTTATTTTAGGACCAGATAAGAACTTAATTTTATCTCCTTCCAGCTTACCGCATCCGAATTACAAGTACCTTACCCTGGCTGTAGGGATTTTGTCTGGCAAGCGTTTCTAAGGAGGAACATCCCAGAATCTGGAATTCCCATACTTCTATCTTCCATATGTGAGAAAACGTTAAAGCAATATGATATGGTTTTTAGGAAATGGTGGTCCTATTGCAGTGAAAATAAATTTAACCCATTTAATTATGAATTAACGAGCATCATAAGTTTTTAAAGACTTTGGTAGATAAAGGCCTTTCCTATAGTTTAATAAATACACATAAATCAGCTTTGTCACTGGTAATAAAATTTCCAAGTAACGAAGGTTATATTTTCAAACGGCTTTTAAAGAGCATTTATAATATGAAGCCTCCTTTACCCAAATATTCGTCAACTTGGGATCCATATCCTCCTATGGGCCTTTATCCACTCGAAAATATCTCCTTAGAAAAGCTTGTTCATAAACTAGTAGCCTTACTGGCCTAAACATTGGCTCGTAGGATACAAACAATTTCGTTAATTAAAATAGAAAATATTGTTATTAAAAATTCAGTTTTAGAAATTAAAATTCCAGATAAGATAAAGACCTCAGGCAGAAATAAACTTCAACCTGTTCTTAGATTCCCTTTGTTTAAAGAAAAACCACAACTTTGTGTAGCATCTTTGATATCTCATTATGTAGATAGAACTGAATTTTCAAGGCCTAAAAATGAAAAACGACTGATTATTACTTTTAAAAAACCATATAGAGCAGCTTCGACACAAACTTTAAGCCGATGGATAAAGAATGTATGTATTAAGTTTAAGTGGCATTGACAGTAATATTTTTAAGGCCTATAGTATTCGACATGCTGCAACATCTGCGGCGGCTCGAGCTGGTCTTAGTATAGATGCAATTCGTAAAACCGCTGGTTGGACCCAAAATTCTGAAATATTTAACAGATTTTACAATAAACCTCTGGCAAATAATCCAACCGAGTTTGCTAGGACGATATTATCTATTGAAAATTATTCTATATAAGTTATAGTTTTTGTCTATTTATAACAAATAATAGGATATTAGGAATAAGACTTAATTATTCATGGTTATTTTATGTTAATATTAGTTTCTTGTCTTCTGTTTTTGAGGATTATTCTGTTCAATTAGTATGTAATGGGAATTTTGCATGTATTTTTGCTAAACAAATATATACACTTCTGTTTTGGATTAATAATTGGGTGTTCATTTTTCATCTCGAGGTGTATGAGTTCATAGATTGTGTACGTTGTTTCTCTAAACATCTACATGGTAAGCAAAAATGTTCGGAATATGAGCGAAGAATGTTTGAAACGAGAATTTTTAATATTAGAGAGAAGAATGGACTACTTTTTTGAATTAGAGAGGGAATCGATTAATATGTTTGTAAACAAAATACATTGTTAAACACAATCATCTTGAACTCTAAGAAAGTTGTTGTTTACTAATTCTAACCTTTCAATGTTCTATAAGATCATTTTTATAGAGTTACTACAAAACTGGTAACTTTTGAGTTGATCAATAGGCAGATCATGGGACACACAATCAAAAACCTTACGTAGATCACAGAAGGTAGTATTTTTTAGACATATTTTTTATTATTAAAAACGTCACAAATATATGATACCAAATCCATTTTACTTTTAAAAAGTAGTATTTCAACCTATCCTAAATCCAAATTGACGATCAATAAATAAATTATTCTGCACCAAATACTTCAAGATTCTTTTGGCAATAGATTTTTTCCAAGATCCAGAACTGGTAATAATGCGATTGGGCAGTAATTAGACATATTATTTTAATAACTTTTCTTAAATAATTGGAATTAACAAAGCCTTCTGGCAGATATTGAAAAAAGGGATTCTTTAACGCACTGGTTTCTTAATTATATAATGAGAATTAGTAGCAATTCTTTGCCAGACCATTTTTCAACGTTTTACAGGGAGAACAAAACAATCTTTGCCATTTTTATTCTTTACATTTTGAAAAATGTCACGCATCGTAAAAAGTCTAGCTAGAGTATTGGATAAATCAATGGGTGCTAAAGAGATAATAGTATGATTCATTGATAATAGTTTTGGAACTATGTTTAAAAAAAACATTAAATTCATTAACAATGAAACTATATGTAACTGGTTGTTCTCTTTTCCGAGAACGTCTGTTAAAATTTATTATAACCTATGTGTATTCAGATTCATGCTGTGCATTGTGAATCAAGTTGCTAATGTAATTTCTCTTCGCATTGATAACTGCATTCTTGTAGTTTTTTTCTGTATTATCACATGCTTCCTTTATTATATTATTATAGCAATTGACAACAAGATTGATATTGAAGCTATAATACCGTTATAAAATCACAATATGTAGTCTACATTGAGTTAAAAAAAGTGATAGATTAGTATCCAGTCTTCATCTTACATAGCAGTATGATGATACAGTAAAAAAGCCTTACAAGTATTTCGAAAAATATATTTCCGACGAATTCTTTGACAGCGTCGCCATGTTTACAAATATGAGGAAGATTACTTTAAAGGAACATTACCTGAATACCTCTTCTACCGATATTGGGAAACTATTTGAATGTGCAATATTAATTGGTATTTACTCGATACCCCGTTTGCGCATCTGTTAGTCCCGTGACACACAGATTCCGAAGAGTTTAAGGGTAACAAGTTCTTGACACTAATGCTATATAACCTGAGATGAGGCCTTTAGACAAATACTGCAAATTACGACCCCTACTTAACAACGGCTGAAATCTCCATCGATGAGCACATCATACCATTTACTGGTCAGGTTCACATTAGACAATTTATCCGAAAAACTTCGTAAAGACAACGCCTAACAATATTCCATTAGACTTTTACATGTACGAGGCTAAAGGTGCGTCTGCTGAGCCAGCTCTGATACGGATGATTTGCTACTAAATTGGATTGTGGAGGACGAATGGTATTGAAACTCAGGTATCAGGTACACTTCCTAGAGCATATCTATTTACGCTAACATGCAAGATTCTTTTAATTTCATTGTTAGATCCATACTAGTTTATTAAAAGTTTAGTGCATAGAGTGTTTGGTTTTTTGATTCAACATATTTAATTTTTTCATTTTATACTTACTTTGGTTTCATTTTATACTTACCAAGTATGGGAAACAAAGTATCTTTAGTTATTCTATCTTTAAGATAGAGTGCATCTAAACTAAGCTCTATAGTATGAGAGGAACTCCTGGGTTTACTTGAGAGTGTTAATAAAAGGTTTTTAAACTCAAGTTCGATCATCGGAGAGCTGAAAAAGAAGAATAGCTAAAATTAACAAAATCACTAAAATTTTATTTTATATCATGATTTAAATAATGTCACAAGGTATTATCCTTACCTCTCTTCAATTTCTTTATCCAGTGTACAAAGACTTAATGTGCCATTTTTCAAACAAAAAGTAAACTGACCAAACACCGCATCTCGTTTAAAGACTGTGTTATTTTCAGCCGTATCTGCAAGCACCTTAAAACCCCAATAAATTGCGTTACGATTTTTTTAATTGGATATTTAAAAACTACATACTTGTAAAATTTCTCCCTCTAACTGTCCACTTTCCGGGCTTTCCGCGGAAGACGTGGAATACCAACCCATCCATTGGGGAAACCAACTCTCCAACATACTACGACCCCTTGAAGGACTTTGTGATGTATTGTTAGTTGGAAGAGTGACGGAATTCATGGCAACCTAGCAGAAATTGTTGTTTTAGAGATATAAACATAAATAATGCGCAATATGAGTGAAAAATAATCTTTTTTAAAGTTTTACCTCTCTAAGCGCCCGTAAGTCCTCATATTCTCTGTCCCATTCTACTTGATCTTTAATTTTCTTCTCTTCTGCAGTTAAGGCCACTGCTGGCGTTATAAGTAGCTTTTTATAAACTTGAACATATCTAAAAATATATTTTATTTAATTTATTTCTTTGTGCCATAACACCAATTTACTAAATTTCCTAACAATAGAAAATATTACGCTGTATCAACCACAAATGATTAATAAAATAAATATTTAATTACTAAACAGATACATATCTAAAACCTAATATACCAATCACAAATTTTCCTAATGAGATTTGAAGTTTTCCATCTACACAGTTCATTCATAATTTACTAATCAATAAAATGCAATTGGCTACCTAATGTTATATCTGATAATAAATATTTTAAGGTTAACTCAAAGATCTCAGGTCGATAAGCGTCCCTCCTACTATGTCTAAAATTTTCCCGATAATTTCAGTGATCCTTCAGATGTTCATACTTATTTTAAAACTGTTGACAGTTTGCCGAATATAGCACTCTAAGATACAATCAGATATAAAAATAACACAGCTCACATTTCAGCTTATAGATCACGACAGTTTATTGAGAAACATCTTATCCATAAAATTGACCGCAAAAAGAATAGATTGCATATCAATTAAAGATTACAGATTGAAGAATTTGACTTAAACTGAATTTATAGAAAATTTCCTCAGCTTTCCAATAGTTTCAGTTTCTCTATCTTAATTTACTAATTTTGATTCCTCGTTATCATTCTTGTTACGATTTTTTTTGCTAACTGGCTGAGGTCAAGGGTTCTTGATCATTTTAATATACAGGTGTAAATAAATAGATGCGAAAAAATTCAGGGGCTGATTCTTAAGTAAATTTTAAGAAAAAAAACTTATGAAGATATGAACGTATGTCCTAAAAGGCGTAACTTTTGGGATACCGGGTGGTACAGATTAAAGAAAAATATATGTTTTTTTTATAATACCTGTGAAACCCAGATATTTTAGTAATTTTTGGTATGCATTTTCTATGCATCAAAAGGCATTCTCTGAGGCTCACTATTTTTTTTTATTTGTATCTGGATATTGATGACTTGAGAAATCGAATCATGTTGCATGAGAGAAGTACTCGTCAATGCTATAGTCGTTTGAATTTCATTAACTACAAGCCAGAAAAATGGTTCATTTAACAGAAATGCACAAAATAACAATTCTACGGATGATTGGCTATGGAGATAATACACGGACGCAAATGGAAGTAGCTCGCTTATTTCACGAAAAATTTCCAAATTTGCCGCCTTTAACCCAAGGGACAATTAGTAAAATAGAAAAGCAATTCCGCGAGCTGGGCCATGTTACGCAGGTAAAAAAAGCAGCTGCCAATGCAATAAGTGAGGATACCAAATTGGCTGTTATGCTTGAGTTTGAGGAACACCCACATACATCTACTCACTCGGAAAGCAGCCCCAGTACTCGATATTAGCTATTCATCAGTTATTAGAATATTAAAAGAAAACAAAATGCATCCCTATAAAATTATACCCACCCAGGAGCTCACGGAAGACGATTTTGACAGGAGAATGTATTTTTGTGAACAAATGATGGCAATCTTAGACAGCAATGTGATCCAATTAGAACATGTTATGTTTTCTGATGAGTGCACCTTCCTGGGAAAATCCTCGCTGGACGAGAGAAGACAATACTCAATACCCTGAAAAGGTTAACGTGTGGGCACGAATTATTGAAGATCAGAGCATAGGTCCCTTTTTTAATGAGGGCAATTTGAATGGCGATAATTACTTAGAATTGCTTCAAAATAAAGTAGTGCCAACGTTGGCCTACTTGTATCCTGATCCAGGAAACCCACAAGTTCCAGCGAATATGATAATATAGGACCAACAAGATGGAGCACCACCGCACTACCAAATAAATGTCCGACAGTACCTCAACCAAATATTTCCAGATCGGTGGATAGGGAGGCGAGGATCGATGGAATGGCCAGCACGGTCTCCCGATCTGACGCCATTAGACTTTTTCTTATGGGGATAGTCAAAACTATTGTATACAAAACTAAACCCACTGACTTTGTAGCGCGTAACTCGATTCAAGCCAATTTATTTCCAACCCGTGGGAGTCATACCTACTATCCAACCACAAAAAAAAATTACTAAGTCCAGACAAGCAAATTTTGCTTTAAAAGATTCAGAGATTTGGTGGCCGCCAGCTTTTAGACGATGGAGAAGGTAGTGGGAGAAATTTTAATAAGAGCGCCACTTGATTTAAATATTTTACACCAAACCCTGATATATTATGATGGTAATATAAGCCCCCTTAATCAAGAAAATGATGACCTATATTTATGATTGTACCTAGATCCTAAAAGCTGAAAATAATTTGGGAAAAACTCAAATAACAATGCATAGGTCCACCAGATTGATATAATCATCCAAGAATTTACATAGTCACTTCCATTTATACAGAAAAAATTAAATTCCACTGAGATATTTAAATTTAGATAATTATTCAAAATGTAATACTGTAGTAATTTTAAGTAAATAAAAAAAATTGATAAAAGAATTAAGAGTTACTTGAGGTATGCTTAAGGCGACGAATTAGTAAGGAAAAAAAACAAATCCGCACTGAACTACTGTTTAAGGGGAAAATCCAAAACGTGATCACGTGTTGTTTACAAGAAGTATATGTTTGGAGCCTAATTCACAATACCTCACTGGCCCTAAAATACCTTTTACAATCTCTAGTCAAGTCACATTAATCTAAATAAAACTTTTAAATAGTAAGGTTCGAATTTGAAAGCCTATTAATGGTATGTTGGTGCAATAAAACCTATTAACCAACAACCAACACTATGACTAAATATGTTATTTGCAGCAAATAGCCGATCCCTTACAAGGTGATCCAGGCTCAATGTCAAAATCAATTATGTCGATGCTCGACTCAAATAAAAACCCTCAGGTTAATATTAATAGACTTAGCAAGAACCTCTTAACGTTCTTGTTTTACATAAAAGAAAATAAACCCATAAAATTCAAATTAATAAATTAACCCTCAACCCTAAATCAAACCGTTCAATAAGGGAAAAATAAAATAAAATGTGCAAAAACTTGCGTGTCCTCTAATCTCTTGTGTATTTTGGCTAAGGTAGCTTAACTCGACAGCTCTGGAACCAGTCAGCTACAACCAGGGTAACGACCACATGGGCAAGTCGATTTCAGGCAAGTTCCAATCCAAAATCGCAGAGCCACAGTACAATGCTCAGTCCAGGCTGTGTTGAGGCTCCCTTAAGCCGGTTGCCAACAGTGTTGGGATGACCAGAAGGAACCAGAGAATAGGAAGAGACCAGAGAATAGAGGAGAGAATGAGAAAAAGGAGAGGCCTCTAAAATAGAGGACAAAAAAAAATCAGTAAAATAAACACACAATCAATTCTATGGCAATTACCAACATGTTGCTATATACCTAAGGTGATGAGCGAGGCCTAGAGTCTCGTTTTGTGGTTAGAAAATTTCAAAATCCCATAAATGGTGTGGGAGCAGCCGACCAAATCCAAAATATCAGGTCAATCCGAAATCCTCTCGGCTACAACTTCCCACTAGACGTTCATCAAATTAAACCCTAAAACTTGGGAGGAATATTTTTCCATTTAACCGAATTCCCGGCAAGATGAATTTAAATTTTCCTTAAAACCACAAAATGTCGACTGTTCTTTCTGATAGCGGGATGGCTACCGGCTGGACAAGGAACTGACAACCGACCAGACAATGACAGGTGACACTAGCAGTCACTCTCTCTCTTCGACACGATCTGACCCTGCCTCTTGGTGCAAACTACGCGGAGCCTCACTCTATCAAAATAGAAATTCCGCGATACCACAGCAAAATGATACTGCTCGGATACTAAAACATGGAAAACTTTCCCAACTGGGCTACGAAATTCCAATTTTCCTCTTACGTCGCTCTGCCTGATTTATGACGCTCCGTTATCCGCCAAATGGAAACCAAACTTTAATGGGAAACAGCAACGCTGCCAAACCTCCACAACAACAAGTATGTCAATAGTCATTACTGTCAATCACAGTCACTGTCAATCGGCTAGTAGGGTTAAAAACCAGATGTCAAGGCACGTTTATTTACTAAAACTTCTAACTAAACTTTCCTACACTAACGGATCACCATCTAAAAGGTCTTATTTACTCCACTCATAGCGCAATCTGTGGCACAACAGCACCCTCTAGAAGTCCCTCCATACCCCAGACATATACCGGCCTCATAGAAACTCTTGACAAATAAATCAAAGGTCAGAAAGTTCCCAACACCAGGTACATGAATAGGGACTAAGGAAACATAATACAACTAACTCCACCGAGGTGTGCTGACAGGATAGGGTAGGTAAATACATTCCTAAAAATAATCAAACCCCAAAAGCCTTGCATAATACGTAATAAATGCTATTGCCTTGTAAAATAAATTGCATTACTATCAAACCCCAAATTCCATTTATAAAACTGCAAATCACACAACCCTTTCAAGCCGATACCAAAACCTATAAACTTTTACCCGAATTTATATGAAATCCCATGTTACATGCTTAGGGCAAAATCTGCATGTAACAACTTAGCTGGCATACCTGAGATATTGAGTAACGTTCGAAGAAATTTCTATTTACGGGTAGGGTGTTACCAAGACGTTCGTGGCGAGCATTTTGAACATCTCCTACATTGACTATATTGTTTAGATTTGTATTATGTATAAGTTTTTGAATATGTTGTAACAATTTTCGGCAAATAAATAATTTTCTTTTCTAAATGTTATTTTTTGAATTTTACTTAATATTTCCGAAACAGTCAAAGATAGGTATAGGACATTGTATACAAAATATGTCTAAAATGATCTCAGGAATCTAAAAATTAATTAACATACAGGGTGTTATGTTTAAACTAAGCAAGTTGGTATTGGCCACCGTTATCTGATACTCCCTGTATAAAAAGTTTCTATGAAAAAAAATGCGCAACTATAAAAACCAATCTACGTGTTCGAGCGTTTTTTCCAACACGCTCCCGTCTATTTATTAGCTAATTTATTCCATTTGGCTGACACACACTGTATGTTTTTAAATATTGGTTTAAAAAAACGTCAGGTAAATATATAACTTACTTCACATTTTGTCTAGCCATCTCCAAGCTTCTTTCCCAAGTTGGTCGTGGCCTACAAAGAGCAGGCTGTCCCCCTGGATAAAAGCAACTGATTGCGTAATACCACCACGCCCTGGAATCTTCCTTGACCGAGGAGCAAGGCTTATATCTCCGGTAACCTCGGAGCCTAGAAATGTTTTCTAATCCTTTGGTGCAAGCAACTATTTGGTTATACTGCCACTAAAAATTACACTCAGATTCAAAAAAAGGCCATAAATTAAAAGTCACAGACATTTGGTTCTATGTTCATTTTTTTGCACTATGAATAAAACCATTAAGTAAATAGTCTTTAATTAAATGCTAGTTTTAGTCATAATATAGGGTTAATTAAATTGTACAGGATATTCTAGTAAAAAAACAAACATATAGGCATTTTTTTACTTTCTCTGTATTTTTCAAGAAATTGAAGATAGCCAATCAATGTATTTTAGCTTAGGGAAATTGGAAATCCTAATAAAAAAACAATTGTATGAAAAACAGAAGACTTATACTATAAAAGTTTTTTAAATAGAACACTCTATTTATTATTACATTTTTTGATTTTATGGTCAATTTTAAGTGTTTTTTTCTTAGAACATTGAATGTCTAGAATAAGCCTAGCTGCAAACCATAGGCGAGGTGTTTGAGTTCACCATCTCTCAGACCATGATGTCAAATCGATTTTCCAATTTTTCATACAATATATATTTTTCTTAATTCACTAAATATTTTGTTTATATGTTGTATTTTTTACCAGTAAAAGAAATGTACCCTTTAAAATTTTCTTTTATTTACTAACTAAAAATATTTACTTTGAGACTAATCACCAAACTTTTCAGAATAAAAAAATATTCTTAACAAAAAAGTTAATAAAAAAAACAACTTGGCAACGTAGAATACCTCTATGTTTACAATGCAACTATCCAATGTTGCCACTTTGTGTTTTTTTCTAGATATTTTTGCATGTGTATGAACCTAGCCTCCGATCGATATCCAGCAAATCGAGAACGCAGCATGTCGCATGTTGCTAGCATGCTATTTGTAGTCCGCGCCCGCTGTTATTTAATCGATTTAATACCCGTATTTCCTGGGATTTTTAAATTCTTTGTATACCCCTTTGTGTGCTAGTGTGCCTACGGTGAGGACACTTACAAATTAATTTTTACTGACGGTCCTGGTGTGCTTACAGCGAAGATATCATTGATGACGTATGCGGAAGCGTGTCGCTCCTCTAAATTTAAGCGCCAATAAGAGTCGAGTATTATTTGGACAGTTTGAATAATAATGTTCGCACGTGGTATTGTTGTGGTAACAAGTTTCCCTGTTTTTTGGTTGTTAGAGCAGTTTTTGGGACCATGGGTGGTAAGATTTGCTTTTATATTAGAAATAAAATATCTAGGATGATATTTATGTTATCGCTAGAATGCAATTTTGAGGAAAAGGTATTAGTTTTATAGAAAATATATGTGTGCTCAGGGCGGTGACACCAGTCTCTTAGGCAAATAGTTTTCTCAAAATTTCATGAGTATTTTTTTAACGGTTTAACAAGCTTATAAATCTCAACTCCAATGACCTGTATGATTATTTGGAAGAAATTCCTTGTGACAACATTAGCGAGTTAGGAGATGTTAGTAAAGATGAGATTGAAGGGGACGCAGAAATAGTAGGCCCAAAGGCAGCGGCGTCGCCAGCAATTGATTTGTTTGACATAGAAAATATGCCTATTATATTTGGAAATGATACTTTGTCCCAAGACGCTGATACTGATTTAGCCGAATGGAGCAGTGAGGATGAGCTACCTTTGTCACTAATACGAGCCCAGGAAATTCGCAAAAAAACTATAGGGACTAACTCCAACTCACACTGTATTCGAAATTTTAAAGAATTTGGAGAAGAAATAGGACCAAACATTCCCACCGATATAGAAACTCCTACCGACATGTTTTTGCATATATTCCCTGAGCATCTGTTAGACCACATAGCTTTTCAAACTAACTTATATGCCTTGCAAAGAAACGGAGGTAATAGTCATGCATTTACGCCTACTAATGTAAAGGAAATAAAGGGTTTTATTGCAATAAATTTGATAATGGGCATAAAAAAGCTACCCAGCTAAAAGGATTACTGGTCCTCACGATTGGAAATGAGAGATCCATTCATAAGTTTAATAATGTCAAGAGACAGGTTTTCATGGATGTTAGCAACCTGCACCTAAACGACAACTCTGTACAGCCTGGCCGTGATCACCAAAACTTTGATAAGCTTTGCAAATTACGGCCTTTGTTAGATGTATTATCTGATACATATAAAAATGCTTTGAAACCAAGTCAACATCAAGCTATTGATGAGTCGATGATCCGATTCAAAGGACGAAGCTCCCTAAAACAGTATATGCCAAAGAAACCAGTAAAACGTGGCTATAAAGTTTGGATTCGTTCCGAAAATTCAGGATACGTGTGTCAATTTCAGATTTACACTGGTAAAATAGGTCAAATGACCGAAAAGTCTCTTGGTGGTAGAGTTGTTAGAGACCTTATGAGAGACAGTTGGAAAAGGGTACGAAATATATTTTGACAATTATTTTAATTCGGTCGATCTGCAAAAACAACTGCAAACTGAGTTGATTTACGCTTGCGGTACCGTCAGAAAAGATCGAAAGAATCTACCAACAGATCTACTAGATGACAAGCAGTTAACAAGGGGTGAATTCGATTGGAGAGTTAGCACTGATGGGTTGACATTTTGGAAATGGATGGATAATAGGCCAGTCCATTTTTTAACTAATTATCTGGATCCATGCAAAAATCAATGGGTTTCCCGCAAAAAAAAAGATGGTTCCGCCGAAGATGTTACTTGTCCTGAACTACTAAAGAAATATAATACGCATATGGGATAGGTGGATAAGACGGACATGCTAAAAACTCTTTATGAGGTTGACCGAAAGTCGAAATAGTGGTGGCATAGAACGGATTCCAATGCGCGACTTTCGCTAAAACTTTTTCGACTTTCAGTGGGCCTAGGACTTGTGGGAGCTGAACAAGGTTTACCGAAGAGAGGTCGGCCATCAGCAACGGTGAATCATTTCAAACGTACTGTACCATACGAAATTCGGTACGACTCTTGTTCCCACATGCCTCTATATGGCAAGCCTGGAAGATGTGCTTTTTGTAGTACCAAGGCGGAACCTCACAAATCAAGATGGCATTGTACAAGGTAGCTGTTGATATTACATTGATAAATAAATAAACATAGTTAATTATTGTTATTTTTTTAGGTGTGATGTTGCCCTGTGCCTTTGAGGCAGCAGGGCAACATCATTCTGATATTCTGATGATTCTTCTCATCATTCAGATAAGAAAAACTGTTTCCGTCAATATCATACCAAATAAATTTTTTATAATTAATGTATTTTTCTAGCAACAAAAAATTAGTTTTTGCCATTTTTTTTTGTTTATCTGCCTAGTGTCCTTACAGTGAGCATACCTCATTGTAACTAACTCATATGCAAAAAAAAAAGATTTAATATTAAAAACATATTAAATAATCGATTTACGGTGGTTACAAACTAACTGGTTTTTTATGAAAATTAATTATAAAAAATCTTGAATTTCCTTATTGCATTTGTTATCCAAGCGGTTTTTTCAAGGTAATTATTCTATTTTTTGGCTTTTGGAAAGAAACATAAATGATTTCGTTCCAAAATGATTCTCATTTTGGAACGAAATGTCTGTAAACATTATTCAAAATAGGCCAAACAAAACTGTATCTAGCCTCTTCCAAGGTGAATAAGGTTATATTAAAATCACAATCTACTACTATCACTATATTTTTTAAACAACTTTACACAACCACCACAATAATATTTTCACTATTAGAATATAAAATGAAGTAAAAGTTATTCATTAGTAATTTGAAACTTATAATAGTTAATAGACACATTAATCAAGACAAAAAATATTGTGGCAAAATGAATACACTAACCAAAGCATCAGGAGCTGTATATTTTTTATTGATTTTTATGTGGGAGTGATTAAATTGGGTTGAACTGTTATATTGGATGTAGTTGAATGTTGAAACATTGTTAGAGGACTAATGTTTAGAATAGGTTAAAGGAAAAGTTCTATCCATCTCCTTTGAAAGTTATCGTCGTTTATATTTTTTAACATCTAACAACTCAATAATTTTTTACCAAAAAACTTTCGTTTGTAGAGGTTTACAACCATCTCAAATCCGTATATATTATATATTATAAAAAAAAGTTTCATTTAAACCCTTTGGGAGCGTTTTTCATTCGACTTTTTAAAATAACAGCGGACGCGGACTATAAATAGGTTGCTATCAAACGTCATATGATGTGTTCTCGATTTGGTTACTAGATATCGACCGTAGACTAATTTCACACACAAATTATTTTTGCGGCGTTACTAGTTCGAATAAGCAACAAATTTGCAGGTTATGACAATAGTCCTATTAACAAATTTTTATTGACATTTTCGTAAAGAGCTTAATATTGATATCAAATACTCCATATATCGTCTTTTATAATATTGTAAGAATACCTATAACGATAAAACCTAACTCGCCTGGGAAAGGAATAATTTGAATATCCTGTTGACCAATATATATAAATCACTTCAAAGTTCTTTAACATTTTTCAGCAAAAATTAAGTTTTTCATTTTATTATTAATTAAAAAAACGCACTGAAATCATTCAAAACATCCTTTAAATACTAATACTATAATATGAAAGGTACACCATCCAAACGTAAACTATGACCGCAATTGCCAAATATCATTATTGAGAGAATATTTCCGGGCGAAATTTACAGCCTTGCCGTTCTGTGAGGAAATTTGGTGATTTAAAGAATTCGAATTAAAAATATTAATTATTATTATTGATTAGTGTAAATATAATACAAACTAGTTTTGGTTATTCAACGAATTTCACTCTTTCTTTTGCTTTATAATAAAGAATATAATTCAGTTTCTGCTAATTACAATCGGCTGTTGATAATTATAGGGGAGTCTGCATTCAGAATGAAATACCTAAACTGTTTGACTCCCTTGTTGCTAAAAAACTGTACAGTGATTGTCGTGGTATACTTAATAGTGAGCAACATGGTTTCATAAAAAATAGATCTACCAATACAAATCTTTTAATGTACATACATTTTATTTTAAGCAATATGGAGCAAGGGTGTCAAGTCGACTCTGTTTATACTGACTTTTCCAAGGTCTTTGATAGAGTGGACTATAATTTCTTGGTTGCAAAGTTAAGGGCCTTGGGAATTAGCGGTAGGGTAGCTGATTGGTTAAATAGTTTTCTAACTGATAGAATGCAGAGAGTCAAATATGGTAGTTCGGTGCCTAGACCTATAATTGTTTCATCAGGGGTACCTCAAGGGTCACACTGCGGTCCCCTTCTGTTCAATTTGTTCCTATTAGATTGACCTCAAAATATAAAAAATAGCTCGGTACTAATGTTTGCAGATGATGTAAAGATATTTCGGCCTATTAGAACAATGACTGATGTTAAGCTTCTTCAGGAAGACATTGATAGTTTTTATGGCTGGTGTCAAGCAAATCATATGGACCTTAACGTAAAAAAATGGTATCAAATATCATTTTCAAGAGTAAAAAGTCCTATTTCTTACAATTATTTCATCAACCATACTAACTTAAAGGTTACCGATGAAATGAAGGATCTTGGTGTTGTATTGGACAGCAAATTATCATTTGATATTCATATATCTGGTATTATCTCTCGGGCTCATAGAATGTTATGTTTCATCATACGGTCTAGTAAGGACTTTTCAATTTTGACGATAAAGAAACTATATTGCTCGCTAGTTAGAAATGTTCTGGAGTATTGCTCACCTATCTGGAACCCTTGTTATGTAACACATGTAACTGCAATTGAGCGAGTGCAGAATAAGTTTCTTCGTTATATTGGTTACAGGTGTGGTTATATCAGAGATGATTATTCTTATAGTGAATTAAGATCGCTACTTAATATTGATACTTTGGAAGAGAGGAGACTAAATCTTGAAATTCGTTTACTTCACAAGATTATTAATGGTATAATTGATTGTCCAGATCTTTTAAATCTAGTATGTCTGAATGTACCTATAAGAAGGAATCGGCATACTAATGTTTTTTATGTTCCTTACCATTCTACAAATTATGGCAAAAATAACCCTATTACAAGAATGTTAAATAATGCAAACTCTATGCAACAATCTGTAGATTTTTTTTGGAACTTCAGAGGCAAGATTTAGAGGATCTTTAAGGCATATATTGTGATATATACTTTCATTTTTTTTTGTATAGCAATGTATATCTATACTGTATTTAGTAATTAGTTCTATTTATTGTAAAATGGTAAGTCCGTAAATAAATAAATAAACAATAATTTATTATGTCACTTTTATTTTCTTCTGTTAAAATTGCGTTATCACTGGCAACATGGAATACTAAGCATGTTTATCAACAAAATATCCCCTATGCCCCCTGTGTAGATTTGGCGCTCAATCCAAAACAGCCAATGTTTATTCTAGTGTATTCAATGGTATAACGTATTTTAAAATATATTTATATTAATGGCAGAGCCAATTTACAAGAATAAAATAAAAAAGGAACAGACATATACATAATAATAAATAGCAAATATACAGAATTTAATAAACAATCAATAATATGGAATTGAACAGAATTATAGCGAAACCAAAAAATCACAAAATAACAAAAACGTAAAATCTAACCTTACTAACAATTTCACTCTTTTAGTCTGTCAAGTTTTAATTTAAATGAATGAACAGAGTTATCTATGAAGTAATATTTTATGAAATATGAGTAAATTCGAACGAGTCCTCTTCTCTTAAAACTACTGATATTATTATGAAAATGTAAATACGTTAATTATTCTGGGTAATTCTGCAGTTTAGCGGCTTTTGTTAAAACTAACGAAAAATGGTCGGGTTTTTTGCAAAATGGGTAGATTTCGACATATATTTTTCACTAAGAGTGGCGGAAAGCCAAATTTTATCACGAAGAGGGTGTTATCACGCACTAAATCACTCACTATGGGACATGAATAGAATAACGTCATTAGAATAACCCTGTATTCGATTAGTTTTGACAACAAATAGGTTACAACTAAGGTGAGGTTAGGGGTGGTGTTGCCAGTTCTGTCGTCTACTGCGTTTTGTCACTCTGAAGCTTCAGCCTTGTCCCCAGTGTTGCTGACTCATGAGTGCCTTCTCTAAAACGGCGAATTCACTCTATATTTTTTAGTCACGTGAAATGTTAGATATTATGCGTAAAATAAATTCACAAAAACTGTTACCTTTAAAATTTACCTTTTCTTGTAACTAAATCTGTTATTTCCGTGCAACAAACATACCGAAGACACCCATAATGTATTATTATTTTGGTAATTTTTAGATTTTGGTCCGAATTAAAAATAATGTTATCGTATAGTGAGTGATTTAGTGCGTGATGACACCCTCTTCGTGATAAAATTTGGCTTTCCGCCACTCTTAGTGAAAAATATATATCGAAATCTACCCACTTTGCAAAAAACCCGACCATTTTTCGTTAGTTTTAACAAAAGCCGCTAAACTGCAGAATTACCTTATTCTCCTAGTTTTTGTACTACTTTATTAGTATTCTGAACTGTTAAAGTTGATTCGTAGGGTTTATTTAGGGTTCTACTTACGTTTGGTTTATTATTTTTAGCGATAGTGTTTAGTTTTTAAGTAATTCATCTTGTTCGAGAGCCTCATTTTGGCCCCAATTTAGGTTATTTAGGTTATATTATTGTAAGTCCCTGTAGTTTTAATTTTCTAGAATTTGAATACTTGCTTGCTTTGACTGTCTTCTCCTAAAATTATTGGTCTCTTTCAACAAAAACAATGAAGATAATTTTACATCGGGTTTTAAAAAGGACGCGCTTCGTGACAATTCATTCAGTTTTAATTGTTTAGTCAGTTTTTACCTTGGAAACAATTAAACGACAGTCAAGGCGAGTTAGGTTAGTGTTTCTTTTTGACATTGACAATAAAAGTTCCCGAATTTCGTTACAATATTAAATATATCTATTATCATATTTTTTTAATACGATTTTCAAATTCTCGGAGCTAAAATACACGGATTAGCAATCATGAATTTCTTGAAAAATGCGGGAAAAATTAAAAAATATTCCGCTTTTCCTGTATACATAAATAACGTCTATAATAACTCTATAAAAAATGTAATAAAATTCTTGACTTACATCGACGAGTTTTAGAGGGACCTCTTCTAATAATAAATCACAGATAATTCTAGGAGTAGAGCTGGAACGAAGGGGTTGCGTGCTCTTGTTTCTCTTCAAGTGCGCCTGCGCACTTACTGATGGTATTATGTAGTCTCTTATTTTGTTTTTCGATTTGCTGGTTGACATTAGGTCCTGCAAGAATATATAGATAAATCATATATTAGTATTAGATGGTATGCATTTTTAATCGGTAATTCAAACAGAATATAGACACAATAACATTTAACTATTTTTTTTTTTTTTTTTTTTTTTTTTTAATAGATAGAGTGATAGATATTTGTGGGCATTTATCTTGAATTGCTGTAGGTTGTATGCGTCGGGAAATATGTGAGGTGGAAGCCCGTTCCACAAAGAAGATGTTCTCCAGATGAATGAGTCCCGATACAGCGACGTCCTTGGGGTAGGCAGGTGGACTCGATGTTGATGAGCCGCAACTGCTAGAATAAACAGAGAGCAGCCACCTTTCTCCTGTGCTCCAGACTATCCAGATTCTTTGTCAGTTCTGGTTTGTCGATAAGACGAATAGCTCTCTTCTGTATAGAATCTAGCAGCTTTAAACTATGCTTGGGTGCAGAGCTCCAGACATGCGAGCAATACTCGATGGAAGGGCGTATTTGAGCCTTATAAAGAGTCAGCAGCTGTTCTGGCGTATACAGTTTTTTCGTTTTGAAAAGCACTCCGAGTTTTTTGGAAGCCGCCCTGGCAACCTCGGCAACGTGGTCATGCCAGGACACACTGTTGGTGACCTCGACCCCTACAAGATGTATAGATGATTTCATTTGCAATGTTTTCCCTGCCATAACCAGCTCCGGGCCACCAAGGTTAGTCTTCATCGTAAATACTGCAGCCTGCGTTTTTTTAGCGTTAAAATTCACCAAATTGTTACCGCCCCACTCCAAGAATGCTCTAATATCGTTGTTGGTTAAAGCTACTTGTTGCTGCCTAAGATTCTGAGAACTTGCGGCTGTCGTTGGCTTGGCGGACTTAAATGTGGAAATAAGAGTGCTATCGTCCGCAAAGCTGTAGATTGGATTGACAGTGGTTCCTAGCAAATCGTTGATATACATCAAGAAAAGGGTGGGGGATAGAATGCATCCTTGAGGGACTCCAGCGTTAATGTTAAATTGGTCGGAGAGGTATCCATCGACGGCTACTTGGATTGTTCGTTGTTCAAGAAAACTTTTGATCCAATTTAATAATGAGTTTTGTATGCCGATTGAGGAGAGCTTGCTTAGTAGTCCCTCATGCCACACTCTGTCAAATGCCTTGGAAATGTCAAGAGCGACTGAGCGGGACTCGCCGTGCTTCTCCATGGCCTCCGTTCACAAGTGTGTGATGTAGGCCAGAAGATCGCCGGTGGATATAAGCTTTCGGAAGCCGTATTGATGATCGCTGATTAGTCCAGATGATTCCAGATATCTTAACAGTTGTTGGTTGACTGCTTTCTCCATAATCTTCGATATTACTGGAACTAGTGCAATCGGGCGGTAATTGGAGGCCATCGTCTTCTTACCCCTTTTGGGTACAGCTTGCACTCGAGCAGTTTTCCAGCTTGTTGGAAATTGGCCCTGCTTATACGATACCGTGAACAGTCTACATAAGGCAGGAGTTAAATCGTCTGCACAACTTTTTAGTATTAGGGCTGGAATTCCATCGGGTCCAGAAGCTTTGTTGGTGTCTACGCTTTTAAGAATTTTATTTATAATTCGTTGGGGAAACGAAATTTCTCCCATCGATGAATTCACCCTTGGCAAATATGGCGGTGTTTTGCCTTGAGTAGAATTGGACGTGAAGAGTTTACCCAGTAAGTTGGCTTTTTCCCTTGCTGTTACCGCGATAGAACCATCATCTGCTGTTAGGGGTGGCAAGGCCGACTTAGCAGATCCTTGACTAATGGCTTTCGATACCGACCAGAATGATCTTGTTCCATTTGGGCAGCATTTGTTTAGCAGTTTGTTTTTGATCCTGTTGTTGTGACTCTCTTTGCATTCATCAATAATTCGCTTGCAGCTATTTCTGGAGGCTAAAAAGTTCCTCCGATTTTCGATGGAAGGATGTTGACGCCATTTGCGATATGCTGCGTTTTTAGTGTTTACTGCCTTTTTGCAATTCAGGTTGAACCATTGCTTGATGTTTGATCCGCATTTTGTAGAAAAAGAGATATAAGCTTCCATTCCTGGCAAGATCGTCTCTGTAATTTGGTTTGCACATTCTGAGATGTTATTGGTTCTAAAGCAGACTTCTTTCCGAGGGAATGAGCGATAAAATTCCCGAAGATAATTCCACTCTGCTGATTTATAGTGCCATACCTTCCGCGGCATCGGAGGATCTTGCGTTTTAACCTCCAACTGGCAAGAGACTGTTATCAATTTGTGGTCCGATGTTCCTAGGGGGGCTGATGTACTGATACAGTGTACGAGTCAGGGTCTGAAGCCAAGACCAGATCTAGGAGACTCGCGAACTCGCCGTCTCGATCGGGGATTCTGGTAGGTTCCTCCACAAGCTGCGTAAACCCGCATATGGTGGCAAATAGCTCAGCTTCTCGTCCTTCACCGTCGTTCTTGTTGCAGAAGCGCAGCCAGTTGATATTGTGAACGTTAAAATCACCCATGACGATGATTTCTGCGCTTGGGTAGTCAATTTGCAGATGGTTAATGCAATCAACCAGGTTCAAAAAGAGCCGTCTATATTGGGTGTCGCTTGGTGGTCTGTAGATAAAGCAGATAAATTTCGTGGCACCACTGGCTATTATTTTGAAACACATGACGTCGAAGTCCGCAGGTTTAAGCGTTTTCTCCCGCTGGCAACTCAAATCGTTCTTGACAAATACTGCCAATCCAAAGTTTAGTCGAAATCGGGTGTGTAGATCGTATCCAGGATAAATGAGGTGAACATTTGTTGTTGAAGGTTTCACCTTTGTTTCTGCCAATACCAGAATGTGAGACTTATTTGATTGCACGTGTTGGTGTACTGCATTAATATTGGTGTTTAGTCCTCTGATGTTGCAAAAATTGATTTTTAGACTTTTTGATCCGCCTGATGGACCCCCCGACCAGCCTCCGCCCGGAGATCCGAATGGGACGCGAGTTTACCTCCGGAAAGTTTTGGTCGTGAGGGCGCCATCATGCATTTATTTTTCTTCTCCATTTCCCCTTTGGAAACCGGACACATCGACATGGCGGCGAAACGTGAGTTCCATGGAACCACTTCACGCCGCCCAAGTCCTATGTGGTGGTATTGAACCGGGCGATGCAAGTGGACAACATCTACCACCAAAGGGGTTGCTCTTTTAGTCGACTTTTACGACAGGCAGAGCGTACCGGAGGGCTATTCTACCCCGGCCCTCCCCGGGGGAAATAAATACTTGAAAGCACTGACCCGGTATAATAATAATAACAATAATAATATAAGTTCTTTATTGCAAATCTCATATTATAGTACATGAAATGAAATGACGCCAAGAAGACATGCTGCTACTAACTATTTTAAATCTATACCAATATCTTTCAAACAATATGGGTCTAATTTGCTAATAATTTCTTTAATTCGCGAATGATTGCTTTTTGTATGAGAAAATATGTCAAAATATTCTGATTTTTACAGAAACTTGTTTTTATTTCAGAAACCGAACTACTTAGATATAGGAACCTGATACCTCGTTAGAAAGGGATTTCAATTTCCGTGTAGAATATGTTATAAGATACAGGGTGTTTCATTTGAAAAAATAAATTTTTCACAATTTTTGTATCTAGCGGTAAAATCACTAACTTTGAGCAACCCTGTATAATGTAAAACAAATTTTTATAGTGAAGACTAATGCGCAATACTTCCGTAAATTACGCTCATATTTTCATTTTTTTGTGCGTTCCAGTGCCGTCGAAACCCACTAAAAATAGGTATAAGAAACACCTTATACTAAAACAATCATACAGCGATAGCGGATCAGAAAATAAAATAATATACAGGGTATTCCATTTAAAATAACAAAGTTGCTAACACTTTTGCATCGCTAAAAATATTTTTAATCGTTAGATCACTAGCTAAAACCCATGATGCCAAACTTTCAAAAAACATCTATTTTCCGTTCTCTGTAAACGTCTAAGGTACCATCAATCACCCTGTATAAGGAAAAGGAAGTCACTTTGAGAATAATGGATGAATATGTCCAATTATTTATCTATATACACTTTTAATTTAAAGTAATTATTATTTAGTCAAATTATACTTACTGCTAATTGCGACACCCCCAAACCAACATAGCTTTCTTCCGGATTGATTTTCATCCAATAAAGAGCAAACTCTTCCAGTTCCAATAATTTAAAGGAATGTGTCCCTTGACTGGATTGCGTCTGCCCTGGCGTCCAATTACTATCGCAGCTCTGTGCTGTGAGAGAATCAATAGTAATGCCAAAAGCCACAGTCTGTCCCGGGACACTGAACGAGTCTTCATAGCGTATGTGCACATTTTTTATTTTGAGCTACAAAATATGCCAATATTATGATTTTATATTCAAGTGTGAGTTGAGTGTAGTAGTGCAGCTTTTTACTGCAGAAAAGAGTTGGGTCATGGTAGCACTATGATTCTAGTAAATAACAATATTTTAAAGACATTCAATATAACTTCTTTTAAGATGTTTTATTAATATTACTGATGGTAAATTTAAATTTACTGTGGTTTATGTAAAAGCTTTTAACTTTTATATTATATATATTTATCGTCCTCCCAGATGTAATATTCGGGAGTTTCTTATACTCTCTGAAATATGTTTGACACTATTTCTAGAAGGAGCAGAGTTAATCGTTTGTGGTGAGCTTAATATTGATTATCTATGAGACTCGCATGAATCTGATGGCCGAAAAAATCTGCTGACTTCTTTTAATCCACAAATGGTTATTGAACAACCGACAAGAATCACATCATGCTCCTAAACATTAATTGATTACAACTGTTTAAATTTGGTCTTTGAGGTAAATTTTGTTGTCCAAATTATTCCTTCTGGATTGTCTGATCACGAATCAATTCTTAAGAAAAAAAATTTAAATACGGCAGAGTCTACTGCGATGCGAATTTTAGACGCTTTAGAAATTTATGCAATAATACTCATTGAACGGTGGTGTATTGTTCTATTGTTCCTTTTAACCACTTTAGTGACTTTGTTTTGAGTATTTTCAATAAGATTTTTCCCATGAAAAAGATAAAAATAAAGCCTAAGAAACCATAGATTACACATGATCTTAAAACATCATCAACTAATTTAAGATTTCTATACATTTTAAGAAAATATACCTCCAATTCCTGGTTTCTTACATAATTTAATACATACAGAAGGATCTATAGGAAAACAATACGAAATGCCAAGCAACTTTATTATAAAAATAGAGTCCATAAAGCACGCAATAAAGTAAAGGAAAACTGGAATATTATTAATGAACTAAGGGGAAATTCCTGAAAGTCAGGTGATTTTCCAATTAATGCAGATAATCTTAATCAGTTCTACTGCTCAGTAGCAACAAGACTCAAAAATCAAATAGATCCTCTATCTATTTGATAATATCTCTATACAACAATCAAAAAACTGTTAAACGAAATAAAAAAAACATCTGGGATTGACGGACTATCCATCGAGTTTTGCAGAGTTTACCTGATCAAGTTGTGAGCTCAATCGTACACGCTATAAATGTGATGCAACGTTTCCAAGTAATCTTAAGGTTTCCCTTGTGACGCCTCTCTTTAAAGGAGCCGAACCAAATAACCCCATAAATTATAAAGTGATTTCACTTTAGCCCTGCCTGTCTAAGGTTATTGAAAAACCGGTCAAAGTAAGAATGGTAGCTTTCCTAACTAAAAACAACATATTAAGTGAATGTCAATTTGGTTTTCGAGAGCGCACTAGCTTGAATGATACAATGTTTTCATTCCTGGAGAAATTATACTTGAGTTTAAATGATGGTCAGTTTGCTGCAGCGGTATTTTGTGACTCCTCTAAAGCCTTTGACTATGTCAAATATGGAATACTGCTCGGTAAGCTTTCTAGATATGGGTTTAGGAGAGTGGTAGACACACAGAAAACAGCCTGTTAGGTCAAATGACTGTCTGAACTTTGTGTGGTGAGCCATGGAGTTCCTCAGGATTCGGTTCTCGTTCCTATTTTATTGCTATTGTATATAAATAACCTGGCGTCTTTCCAGATAAGAGGATTCTTCACTATTTTTGCAGAAGGAGCCACCATCATTTGAGCATACAATAATAAAAACACTTAACAAAAACAATTTCTAAAGATTTATTAATGGTTAAACAGTGGTGTGATGCTAATCTATTGTCTTTAAATATAGATAAGACTAAATACTTAAGTTTTAAGTTTGTATGTTCAGACCAGTTAATGATTTACAACAAAGAATAAGAAGTGAATAATTTCAAAAGATTTCTTGGAATTCTTATTGAAACTGACGTGTTGTGACCATATATCAGAATTGAGGCAAAAACTGGCTAGAGGATGTTATGCTGCTAGTGGTTTCAAATAAACTGGAATATGAAAAATCGGTCTATTTTTCTTTGATTAAAACTCACCTACTGTATGGAATAACATTTTGGGGTAGTCACGGGCTCTTTAATTGGGTTTGTTTTGCAAAAAAAGAGCCATTATACATATATGTGACCTAAATCTTCACAGGACTCAATAGGGGTCTACTTTTTAAAGATATTTACCTTATGTTGCTTGTTTATTGCTGAGTGCTGAGTTACTTGCCTAATATATAAAAAAATAAACTGTATCTTAAAAATAATGGCTTCTCAAAACATTATAATACCAGACAAAACTACAATATTCCAATGCCCATCCCGAAAAGTGTATAAAATAAAATACAATAATAATATAAAAGCCTCTAAATGTCCTTCTCGCTTTAAAAAGTCCTTAAAGGAACTTCTTACTTAAAAGCAAGTATGTTTATAACCTAACAGAGTTTTTTTAAAGATAATTGGGACTGAGCCAATAGGATATAATTAATTTATAGGAAAAATGTAAAGGTTACAATTTGTGATGTTACTCTAATAAAACTTTTACTTGTTTCATTAATTTTAAATTAATTTTTGTGTTATTATTGTGTATACTAGTATGCTGAACCCACTATTGTGTATTTTTTTAAAATTATATGTTAGTAATATATCAATTTATATTCTTATTTTATATTATAAGATGCTTTATCAACAAATACCATGTATTTATGATAATAAAGCATGTTTTGAATTTGAATTAAAATTTTACAGTTATTTCAAGATATAAATTTTTTAGTACTAAGAAAATTAAATGACTTAAAAATACTTTAAGTGATAACGTGATTAATGATGAACAATAAATCTTACCTGAATATTCTCCAAAATTTCGCTTACAAACCCCGTACTATAACTATACCAAGAAAAATAACTAGAAGCATAATAATTACTGTCTTTCAAATCTTTTTCCATTCGCCATTTCGCTTCTAAATTATCTAGGGCTGTTATTTTTACGTCATGCTGTATTGATTGCTCACTGTCATGGTCCCACTGAAATTATTTAATTATTACCAGTTAAAATGCATTAATTTGAAATATGACTTATATACCTCTTCTAAAGGCAAAAGACTAGCAACAACATACAGTTGCTCAAAAGATATGACCCAAGGAGCTGATCGAATTTGCCTAACTGGAATCTGTAACTTTACTTTCCCAATAAAGCCAGATCTTATCCTAATTGGTAGGCCTAGTTGGCTTAAAGCGTCTGTTTTCAAAGGTACATTTTCCAGCTCAACTTGACCTAAAAATATTCTTATACTGATTTCCTCATCATTTGCATAATAGTATAGTGTATGTATAAATTGCACATTGCTTTAAGATTCATGCTGCGAATTATAGTATTTTGGTAGTTAGTTTTAATCATGTAATGTCACTATTGTTTTATATAATAAACATCAAAACTGTCTAAGAACATTTCTCCTTGTGTGTGAAAAGGAGATTTTTTTCTTTTAGAGTGCCTGGCTTATTTTCATTTTATTGATAACACGGAACAATACTATTATCTGTAAATAATATAAGGAAAACAATGGTACAGCAGCTAATTGATAATCTGCCAATAATATAATTGCCAGTAAATGCCAATTATATTTTAAAATTTAACAAATATAAACAGACTCTTATAACGAGCAAATGACAAAACGAGTTGACTAAAGCATGTGTTGTTAGATAAATTGATATTCAGGCTTATTAATATTACCTAATGTTTTACTTTCATTCTGCAGAACGTCCTCTGTAGAATGAAAGTGAAAGTCAATATTGAAAATTACTTTGTAAAGAATATTAAACCTTATAAGACCTAAAAAAATGAAACTAGCACGAAATATATTACGACGTTAACATAGAGTCATAATTTTATATGGGTTCAATAAGCACAATATCTCAAGAATTTATGTTGGATCCTTTCTAAGGTATAAATATGAGTTTGGCAATATATAGATTAAACCTCAGTAAAATATTCCAACATAATCTTACTAGGCAGCAATAAACCCTTTTTGTTGAATAAAGTGAATAGATTCTTATAATAGGTCCCGGAAATTTTGAAACTGTAACTTTATATGTAGGTTCAATATGTTGAATGAATTGAGAGCTTAAATTATTAATAGCTATATAGGAAATTGGTTGGCCTCGTCAGTAAAACTAATAACACAACATTTTTTTTTACATTTAACTAAAAACAAATTTCTTTGCATCAACCATTAATTTAAGAGGGCTCTTAGGACCATGTTAGCTGACTGTCGTTTTTACTCATTGACAGAGTTCTTTAACTGTAGATTTATTGACTAAATTAAGTTAAATTTGTTTCCTTTCATATCTTTGTAATTTTATACTATTTTTATCAGCATTGTAGTTTTTTTATTGACAATTCTTATACATTGTTATGATGTCGATGGAAATAAATGATTTGATTTGATTGGGCTTTTGCTATTTTATTTAAAAGGTAATTTCTGTGTAAAGAGCAGCAATAAGAGTTTTGGAATGGATCTTAATCCATTAACAAATAATCTTTCTCAAAATGTAAATTTTTCAGTAATTTTGGTTCAAAATATGTTTAGTAAGATTTGTTGCTTGTCTAATAGATATATATTTAGTTCCTGAACACTGTAATTCTCAATATTTTCACGGTCTCCAGACTTAAAAAAAGGTACAGTGTAACTATGTTTCCACAATGATGGAAATACTACAGTATCCAAGGATTTTTTAAAAATTATAAAAAGACGATAAAATACACTGCATACCATTTTTATCAGAAAATAATTGGGCACACCATCAGGACCCAAACTAAGTTTAGGTGATAGTTTAAAAATTTTGTCGAAAATTAATCTAATAGATAAAACAGGATTAGGGATGGATATAGACATACTCCCGCTGAACTGCTGATTCTCATTGTTGGCCAAACCATTCTTACTTTGACTGTAAACGGTCAAAAAAAATTGAGCAAAACCTTCAGCTATTTGATCACAACCTATCAATTCACTCTCCCTATAATATATTGAATTTGGTAATCTGTTTAATGCTCTCTTACTATTTAAGTTATACCAAAACCGTCTGGGGTCAAATCGAGCAGCTGGTCTAAGTTTGAGATACAGCTATTGTAACAAATATTTGATAAGGTTTTACACCTTGCTCTAAGATTTGAAAAATCGTTATAGTCAGCCACACCATTACTGGCCCTCTTTCTTCCATAAGCTCATTGAAATATTTACTAAGGAATTTCCCATTAAGACAAATAAATCTAACCCAACAAAATCATGGATAACTAATATCAATCAATCAATCAATCAATGCTTTATTATCATAAAATTTAAAATTTTGTCGACAAAGCTATTATTTAAATAAATCATACAAACAAAATATACACAAAGACAAAACAAAAAATTACAAATATATAAAAATAAAAAATACAACAAAACATACAAAAAACTTAACAATTTTATAAATTGTTTAGGTCACATTTCCTTAAAATCTATAAAATATATATACATTCACTTGTATACAAAGTCGGCAAAAGGCAGTTGTTTACAAAAACATTATTAGCAAACTACTAATTTGTTTATATAATATACGAATATTATTTATGTACATTATCATAACAACATAAACAAATTTACCAGTGTTTAGGAAGCGCGTGCTTAAAATTACATAACATTAATTATTAAAAAATTTAAAAAAGTCGTTTACTGTGTATAAGGCTCTCTCCAGCAAGTATGATTTCAGAGCTTTCCGAAATTTGGAAAAAGTTGTTATTGATTTGATTTCAAATGGGAGATGATTGTGCATTTTTTTTGCATTGTAAAGAATGGATCGTTTAACTAGTTCTGATCGTGGGGTTGGTAAATAAAGATCGTACTCTGCGTTTCTAAGAGGATAATTGTGAGATGGCCTTTCTGACATATCTGATAAGTGCTTGCGGATTAGGCAGACGGATTCAAATATAAATAACGAAGAAAGAGTTAGTATTTTAAATTTTTTAAAATATTCCTGGCAGTGAGTTCTGTAATTTAGTCTTAATGAATAGCGTATAGCTCTCTTTTGTAGCTTAAATATGCGTTCAAATTGAGTCGCACCACACGTACCCCAAAACGGAAGAGCATATCGGAGGTGCGACTCAAACAGGGCATAATAAACTGTTATAGCCGTTGCCAAACTTAGCTCCCTGGATACTGATCTCAGAGCAAAACATGCAGAACTTAATTTTTTGGATAAGTAATCGATGTGGATATCCCATTTTAAAGAGTTGTCTACCATCAGTCCCAAGAACTTTACGGAATCAACGACCTCCATTCTGTTGTTATTAATTACAAAAGGTTGCAACGCACCGCTAAATGATAATACCCTAGTTTTTGAGACGTTAAGGCACAAGAGATTTGAATCGCACCACGATTTAATGGTGACTAGGTCACGAGATATGGTTCTACGAAGAGCCACCATATTTAAGTTGCTCCAAGAAAAACTAGTATCGTCCGCAAAGAGACAAATTTTACCATTTATGTCCAGATTAGCAATATCATTTATAAATAGAAGAAACAAAATAGGGCCTAGAACTGAGCCCTGAGGTACCCCGCATTCTATTGGCTTGCACGAAGACGTCATCGAATCAACCCTAACAAACTGATTCCTGTTGTTCAGGTATGACACTCGAGAGGTGTTCCTCTAATTCCATAGTGCTGCAATTTATTAATTAGGATATTATGGTTTACACAGTCGAAAGCTTTAGAGAAATCACAGAAAATTGTTGCTGTAGAGAGATAGCTGTTTAGGCTGGAATATATATTATTAAAGAGGGACAACATAGCATCATTGGTGCACTTGTTACTTAATAATCGGAACTGATGCGGGGTTATAATTTTATATTTAAGCAAAAAGGATAAAAGTCGTTTCTTTACCAGTCTTTCAATAATCTTCGATAATGTTGGGAGAAGTGCAATTGGGCGATAGTTCGAACATTGATCCTTCTCGCCCCCTTTATGTAAAGGAATAATAATTGCCGTCTTAAGGCAGCTTGGAAAGATTCCAATTTGAAGAGACATATTAATCAAGTTGGTAAGATGGTTTAAAGTGATATCCGGGAGATTTGAAAACATTTTGAGCGTTAGACCATCAGCCTCAGATGAAGATTTGTTTTTAATGTCTTTTATTGTGCTGCGTAGTTCTTCTAATGCTATGGGTGTAAGAAAGAAATTATGTAAATTCTCATTAGCGAGATATGAGAGAGGATCGTGGGAAGGAGTTACGGTATTCATGAGATTTTTGGCTACATTTATAAAGTAGTTGTTTAAGTTATCCGGTGAAGTGGGGATTGTGATAGATGGAGAAGCCTTATCCCTTAATTCATTAACAATAGACCAAGTTTCCTTACCAACATTTGCAGAATTAGAAATCCTTTTATTGTAATAGAGGTCCTTGGCTGCCTTTATTGTTTTATGGTAAATTTTTTTGTACAACCTTACGTAATCGTGGAAGAACACACTGTCTGAGAATTTTTTTAAGTGTGATAAGGAGCGTATATTTTTAGAAGACAAGCGTAAGCCTTTAGTAGACCATGGTTTTTTTTGTTTAATTTTGATGGGTCTAAGAGGAAATGAGTTGGATGCCAAATCAGACAGTGACTTTATAAATCGAGAAAACTCAGTATTAACATCATCAGATAGGAAGTCCCAGTCCGTTCTTAGACATAGATTTTTGAAATTTAGGAAATTTTTTTCCCCAAAGATACGGCACATTTTGCGCGGGACTCTTTTATTTTTTGTGATTTAGAGAAAATTTAGTTAACACTGCTTCATGATCGGAGAAACCTGAGTTAAAGACAGTTAAATCAACGAGTTCCGGATCAAAGGTTGATACGACGTAGTCAATGATACTAGAGCTAATTTTGGTTATTCTGGTTGGGGAATTAATATGCATAACCATCCCAAATGAATCAAATATGGACTGAAGAAATTCCTTAGCAGCACACACACTGGAGAAGTCAATATTAAGATCGCCACACAAGATTAATTTGCTTATTAAGGGCAGGGATTCTAGCAAGCTTAATAATTTTTGGCAGAAAATTTGCACGTCCGCGTCAGGTGTTTTGTAAATACAAACTATATAAAGGTCAAGGGTATTATGATAGACGATGGAAAATTCGAATACTTTTTCAGATAATAAATTATTAAATTTTGTGACCGCGGAAAAATCGTTGTTAGTGGACATTATCATAGTACCCCCATGAGATAAATTACTTCTATTATATCTAGCTAAAGTGGTATAGTTTTTAATAAATACAGGCTCATCAGTCTTTAACCAATGTTCTGTTATGGCAACAATATGTGGAAAGTTTAGCTCTTCCAATAAAAGATGTAATTCGTCTGTTTTATGTCTTAAAGACTTAATTTTAATGAGGAATAGATTAAGTTTGCTCAGGTCAATTTTTTTAGAGGGTGCTTGATCCTCTATTCTAGTCGTTTTATTTAAAATTTTTTTGACTTAGTTGGAGAAAAATAATTAGTTTGACCTTCTCTAATTTTCTGGAGCCGTAGGAGTCTTTCTGAAGAGAAGAAGGATCCAAAGGCGGAGAGGTCTGCTTCAATTTCAGCCGAACCAATACCATAGGCATTATGAAACCGACAGTATAATTTTCTCAGGGAGTCCATGTCAGTGGGAAGTCCTTCTGCGGCAAGCATTAGTTTAATGCTAGTTTTCGTGTGCCCTTCAAAGCATGTACTCGTCGGCAGGTCGTGGAGGTATGCCAGGTAGAGCCTTAGTGATTTTAAAATTGAAGGGTCCCTCAGTCTGGCCAATAATAAAGAACAACTGATCCTTGTGGTACCTCAAACTTCAGAGACTGTTTTTCTGAATTGTATTGGTTGAAATGAATATATTGATCTCAATCAGTGAGATAGGATTTAAGGAGCAGGATGGCGACATCTTAAAAATTGTAGAAAGATAATTTTTGTAAGAGGATGGTATGTGTGACACAATCAAATGCCTTTGAGAGGTCTAAAAATGATGCAAAAGTATCAAGATATTTCTCAAAACCTTCCCAGATATTAATAATGAAGTGGTCAATGGCTAAAGTTGTGGACAATATTGGCAATAGATATATAGGGCAATAATTGTTGCAGTCATCAATTAAGACTTTATTTTTGAAGTTACCACCTTTGCAGCGGCAAATCGCAAAAATCATAACCTCGTATTTAAATTCGCGTCAGTTTTGAAAGCATTACCTCGTATTTGTCAGTTAACCCTTGTTAGCGACCGTTACTGTTGTTATTCGTGGAAGTGCTTTGTGTTTTTGGCCGGTAAGATGTTTAAAATAGCTAAAATTTTATATCACTTTGAAAATAGTTGTTTTAAAGTTGTTGTTAGTAGTTTTTGTTTAATTTATTTTATAATAAATATATTTTTTCTTTACCTAAACCACATTTTTTTTCCAGGTAACACTTATGAGGTTCCACAATTTTTTTTTATTTAAATTGTATTACCACTTACGAGTTGCTGTTTAAGACTACTAATACAATTATAATGTCTAGCCAAGCAAGAAAAATGATGGCAATGGCTAAAAATCTAAACTCAAATAAATTAAATACAGTAACTAAATGCCTAGGACAAGAAAATGACCTGAACTTGTCAAATATAAGTGATTTTAACAATGAGTCTTTACTCGAGCTTGAGTTGGACCAAATTCTAAACCCTGAGGATATTTCTAAACTAATCAATAATGCGGAGGTCGTATTCGAAAGCTATTTAGAGCCAGTAATTCTTAGCACCTCTCCCAATCAAATGGAAAATATGGAAATCAAAGAAGCTACGATATCAGATCCCATCCTTAAAACAAATTCTATGGAAGCCAGTTTGGGTGAAAGCGTTACAAATTCATTTACGGATGATGTACCCGAAGAAAACACATTGTCTGATCCTGATTACGACGCCACTATGGAGCCCGATGACCCCGACTTATCTGAAGAAAGTATGGTCGAAGACAATTCAAATGAAGGACCGCAAGGGCAACTTTCAGAAGAGGATAGCGATTTAGAAGAACAACCTGTAGGTGAATATGAAAATAGAAAGCGAAAAGGATACAATAAAAGGGCTATTAATAAAAAACTAAGGCTGATAGGCAAAAGCTACATGGAATTCACAAAGCCCAAAAATAAAAAAAAATACGTTTTAAAACAAAAATCGCCAGGAAAGAAAAAGAAAGGTGTAAGTGTTTAAACAAAGTAAAAGTGAAGGATGCTACAAAAAAATGTTTTCTTATTTCAAACGAGGATCGAGAAAAGTTATTCAAGAAGTTCTGGGAAGATATGACTTGGGAGCAGCGAAAAGTGTTTGTTGGAAATACTGTCAAAGTATGCGATAAAAAGAGGCCGTCGAAACAAATCGATTTATCTTGTAGATCCCAAACACTAAATTATTCTTTTATTATCGGTAATCAATCCATTACTGTTTGTAAGAAAATGTACTTGAATACCCTTAATCACGGAGAATGGTCCGTACGATACGATCCTGGGCGATGAATTCTGAAAATGGCATGGCTAGTAGCAACCAAACCGATATAAGCAGGAGAGAAAAATGAGTTTCTTCAAAATTTAAACAAGCTTCCTTCACATTACTCTCGAAAAGATACCAACATAATGTACTTGGAACAGTCTTTTCAGTCATGGTCCGATTTATACCGTGTCTACATGGGGCAATGCCAAGAAAAGGGGCAAAATCCAATGTCAATTATTACAATGACTAAACTTGCCGACGAAATGAAAATCTCAATATTCCGACCTAGAAAGGACCAATGTGATGTCTGTTTTAAGTATAAGAACGAAAATATAGAAGCGGAAGAATATAAGGAACACATTGAGAAAAAAAATCAGCAAGACGTGAAAAGGAAATAGATAAGGAGAAGGCGATAAATGGTGAGTTTCACATGATTACCATGGATGTGCAAGCTGTGAAGCTATCTCCGCAAATACCAGCTAGCACGTTGTACTATAAACAGAAATTGTCTTGCCATAACTTCACGATTTATAATTTAGTCAACAACCAAGCCGTTTGTTATTGGTTTAACGAAACTATTGCCGATGGGCAAGCATCTGTTTACGCTTCCTTTTTAGTAGACTACTTACAAGAGCAACTTTTAACCCAAGAGGCCAAAAGACCTATCATTATTTATTCTAATGGCTGTACGGCGCAAAATAGGAATAGTGTGCTCGCTAATGCTCTTTATTTATCACAGAAGCATGATGTTTCAATTACGCAAAAGTTTTTGGAAAAGGGTCACACTCAGATGTAGTGTGACTCTGTCCATAGTGCTATTGAAACCTGCTTAAAAAACAAAGAAATCTATTTATCAAGTGATTATTTAAAAATCACTAAGCAAGCACATATTAAAAATCCCTATTTGGTAAAGAATATACAAGACTTACAAGTTTTTCAAAAACGGCCATAAAGATTTTTTAAAGTATGCCTCAATTCGGCCTTCAAGAATGAATAATGATAGGGCTATTGTGATCAATATTAGAGCGTTACAATATTGTAATGGGCAAATTTCATTCAAGGTAAAATTTTCTGACGAACACTTTCACCCCCTTCCCCTAAGACCAAAAAATGTTGACTTTAACAATGTAATATTTCCGCCTCTTTACCAATCGCCTCTTCCAATTACGAAAAAAAAGTATGATAATTTACAGAGCATTAAGGCTACAATTCCTAAAGATTGTTGGAGTTTTTATGAACAGTTGCCTTACAAGTAAAAATATTTTGCCAAGAAAAGTTTTGTTAGCTTTTATTTTTCATTTTTTTAATTTAATTTTATTTTTATTAGGTTGCTACATAAAAAATACTATTATAAAAAAATTTGTTGTTTTTAAATTTAGAAAAAGACCAGAACAGTTTTATTGCTCTCCTGAAAAATTTCCAAAATGTTACTTACAAGGTCCTGCTTTTTGACCCTTGTTGTGTTAATACCATCTGGATCTTTGCTGCTCCTATTTTTTATTGCTGAGATAGCTAGTATATCAATGTCACTTAACCTAACAGAATGAAACTTAAAAGATGGTATGTTTTTTGTTGAATTAGAATTTAAGTAGGCTGTAAATGTATGTTGAGAATTTTCAAGTTTATTTATCAAATTTTCAGTTGTAAAACAAAAGTGATTATTAAAATTATTTGCATCAAGTTTTGAATTTGGGATAAAGATATCATTTATTGTTTTTTTATTGATATGCTTCCACATAGCTTGTTGAGGGATACTAGATTTTTTTATAAGCATTAAGGACATGAATATTTCAATTATGCTAAATGCTCTTTAAAGAACTTCATGTTTTGAAATTAGAAATTGTCTTGTTTACAACAGATTTATGCAAACTAAGCATTTTGCTTTTGTCCACTTATTGTACACCACTCCTGTGTACATCAACTATTTATGTATGAAGATCTTGCAAAAAATATCTCTCGCAAGATATATTCTCTAAAAAACTATTAACAGATTTCACTTAAAGCAAAATAAATACTAAATTTGGTAAATTCTTATGTGAGTTTCTCTACAGTGCATTTTTTTTTATCTCCGGTCATAGGGTTTTATGTGTAATATTTTCAACCCCATGTCAGAACCTGTTCTATTTAATCGATAGGATTAAAACTTGGAACAAGTGAAGTTTAAGTTAACAGACTTTAAAAAATCCCATTATTTTGCAAAAAAAATTGCGAGAAACCTATTTAAAATATGTTTTTCTGATGAAAAAGTTTACTTTTTCTGCACCTCGTAACCTTCATTACCTTTACACTTCAAAGCAAGTAGACAAATATCTGACAGTGACACAAAATCATTTCCTCAAAATCTCAAAAATATATTTTCAAAAATCAACAATAAACAAATAAAACCTTTTAAATAAATTGTTCAAAGTGACCTCCAAATTGAGCCAAACAAAAGCCCAGACAGTTGTAGAAATGTCTTTTAACATTTAGGAGCTGCCGGGGAGTAATGGTACGCGAAGCCTCGATAATTCTATTACGAACTTCTTCGATATTGTTGGGTCTGCCTCTAACAATATCAAACACTTTCGATGATAGATAGCCCCAATAAAAGTTATCTAAAGGCGAAAGATCGGGGCTTCGCGCCGGCCATTTAGATGGCCCAAAACGTCCAATCCAGCGTCCTGGGAACGTGGCTACCCTTTATGAAAAATGGTCCAATTATTCGATCTCCAAGAATTCCTGCCCACACGTTAAGTTTCTGTCTTGTTTGGGTATGCGTTTCCTGGATGACGTGAAGATTTTCTCGCGCTTAATAAATATCTAATAAATCTCTAATAACGCTTAATAATAATCTATACGCTAAAATAAATATCTGCTTTCCCTTGGTTAGACTTAAATCCAAGAGACGAAAACCATGGATCACCGCGGGACTAAAAACATCTGCCCAAAATTTGCGATGCTTAGCAAAACTTCGCAAATCTATTGACAATCAATTCATCAGGTCTTATTTTCAGGATTATCGGAAAATTTATAGGCATCTGATAAAAGTCAGAAAGGAACTGTATTACAATGAGCGCTTAGATTCGTCCGGTAACAGACAGAAGGAAAGTTGGTTAATCATTAACGAATGTAGGCAGTCTTCTCGTCGGCGGTTGGTTGAATCGGACTTGGGGCCCGATGATTTCAATGACTATTTCTCTAATATTGCTGAGAAGTTACTGGAAGCAGTTCCCAGTGACGGCGATCCATTGCAGTATCTTAATCGGAATGCTATCAACCAATCATTCTTTTTCCACCCTGTAGATGCCACCGAGGTCCTTGAAACAATTCAGTGCTTGAAGAATCATAGGTCTTCGGGTTCCGATGGCATCTCTTCACGTCTGCTGTCACTTCTGCCTGCGAGCGCTTTGGGTGCTTTGGTTTGGGCAGTCAATCAGTCATTTCTTCAGGGCGAGTTCCCATCCTGTTTAAAGGAAGCTATGATTATCCCTCTCCATAAGGGTGGTAGCTTGGACCGACCCTCTAACTTCCGTCCCATATCAATTTTGTCTACCCTCTCCAAGGTTCTTGAGTGGCTTGCAAAAAAGAGAATTGTCTCTTTTTTGACCAAATACAATGTGCTGTCCCCTAATCAGTATGGATTTCAGTCATCTAGGGGCACGCAGGATGCCATTTTCAGATTCTTGGAGAATGTGTATCTATCTATGAACTCCAAGGAGGCTGCAGCAGCGGTGTTCTGTGATCTGTCCAAGGCCTTTGATTGTGTGGATCATGGAATACTGCTGTCAAAGCTTGATTTTTATGGATTTAGGGGAGTGGCTTTGGGGTGGTTGAAGTCATACCTGTCTGGCCGCACACAGAGGGTGGTTGCATCTGGATTTTCGTCAGGGATAGCACATCTTAAATGTGGTGTACCTCAAGGGTCAGTGTTGGGTCCTATTTTGTTTTTATTATACGTTAATGACTTGAGCTCTCTATCACTGCATGGACTAATAGTTCAGTTTGCCGATGATACTACAATTCTGTGGCATAACAAAGATCAAAAAGTAGTCAGATCTCTCATAGTAGAGGACCTTCACAAAATTAAAGAGTGGTGCATCTGCAATCAGCTTGTATTCAATGTTGATAAGACTTTTGTTCTGGGCTTTAAGTGTAATGTAGAGGGTTTTTTGTTTGATGAGCAGAGCCCACTACATGGTAGGGATTATTGTCGATTTCTCGGCCTCTTCATTGATGAGAGTTTAAGGTTTGACAACCACGTTTTGGGCCTCGCTGCTAAACTTTCTTCTGGTTGTTTTGCAGTCAGGGTTGCCAGGCATGAGTTTGGGGGGTTGTTTGCTCGTTCAGTTTATTTTGCCTTAATAGACTCTCATATCCGTTATGGGTTGCCATTTTGGGGATTGTGCTCCAAGGGACTCCTTAACATAATTTTTACTATTCAGAAAAAAGCATTAAGGTATCTGTGTGGTGTTGGTCTGAGAGTCTCTTGTAAACCTCTTTTTGTAGCTGAAAGAATTTTAACAGTTTTCTCACTCTTTATATTGGAAACTGCAACACTCATACATAAGTCCGTAAGTCCACCATCCTGCACCAGTCATAATACTCGTCAAGTGGGCAACTTATCTCTTCCGATCCCCACCTCCTCACTTACGAGAAACTCTCTTATATTTATTAGTCGTAAAATATTTAATCATGTTCCTTTTTCGATTAGGACTGTTACAGACCTTAAAAAGTTTAGGAGAGAACTAAAGAAATTAATCTTACCAAAAGCTTACTACAGCATTGAAGAGTATTTTAACGATTCATTTTAATATTTAAAATTATTTGGTTTTGTCTTTGTTTCTATAAAATATGCTTCTATGTAGAATCAAAATCGATTCTGTATTCTGTCTTTGTCCTGTATAACCATAAAATACTTGTATTATAAATTCTAGGATTAGGAAGCTTTTAGCATAAGTTTGTAAACTTGGCAAATAAAGTATATTTTGACTTTGACTTTGACTTTATATTCGAGTATTTTGTTTGTTGACTGTACCATTTGTACAGAAAGTACTTTCGTCTGAAAATAGTATTTTGTTTGTAATTGTGGGGTCGTTGTTAATTCGTTCCATCCACTGTTCACAAAACTGCATTCTAAGAAAATAATCAGTAGGCAAGAGTTCTTGAACATTTCTAACTTTAAAAGATTTGTATTTTTCTTTTCTGATTGCCTTATAGCAACTACTCCTACCTTTTCCGGTAACTTCAGCAAACTGAGTAAGACTATTTGTTGGATTTTCTTCAATGGCCAAGGATACCTCCATTTTAAATTCTTCGTCTACTACAGTTTCGGTTCTTTTTCGTTTTAAGTGAGTACTGGTGATGCATCCAATTGTAATAAATTTGTACTATTTGTAAAATACAGGGTTATTTTAATGACGTTATTCTATTCATGTCCCATAGTGAGTGATTTAGTGCGTGATAACACCCTCTTCGTGATAAAATTTGGCTTTCCGCCACTCTTAGTGAAAAATATATATCGAAATCCACCCATTTTGCAAAAAACCCAACCATTTTTCGTTAGTTTTAACAAAAGCCGCTAAACTGCAGAATTACCATAAATTTTTCATGAAACCGTTGTGGTACAAGTGATCTAGATGGGACGGCACGGTTAGGATAAAACACGGCAAAATTATCTACCACTTCTTGCGCCGACATTCCTCTAATGTAGTTTGAAACCATCTCAAAATGTTCCTCCATAGTGTAAATCGACATTTTAAAGAGTTTTTGAACAATTTCAATGGAGCAATTTAAAAATTATTTTGTGTCACTGTCAGATATTTGTCTACCTGCTTTAAAGTGTAAAGGTAATGAAGGTAACGAGGTGCAGAAAAAGCAAACTTTTTCATCAGAAAAACATATTTTAAATAGGTTTCTCGCAAATTTTTTTGCAAAATAATGGGATTTTTAAAGTCTGTTAACTTAAGCTTCACTTGTTCCAAGTTTCAATCCTATCGATTAAATAGAACAGGTTCTAACATGGGGTTGAAAATATTACACATAAAACCCTATGACCCGAGATAAAAAAAATGCACTGTATTTATGTCAAAGCTTAAATATTTGGATTCATACTATAAATAAACAACTAATAAAAGGAATATGGAATGTGATGGAAAAAAAATGCTGTTGTTATATTTTTAGGAAATAGTAACATAAGAAAGAAAGAAAATGTGCTATATTACGTAAGACAACAAAATCTTGTGTACAAGCATCCTAAAAACTAAAAAATTCCAAATTCACTTTAAATTTCAAACAAACATAACTTCTAAAACACTTTACCATAAAATTTACACACATTACCAAAATTAATCATAACAAAACAGATTGAGAAAAAAAAGCATCTTTTTGATAAATTTCATTAAAAAATAAGTAAAGCTGTCAATAAAACAGAATTTAGAGGAAGTAAATTACATTATTTAACAGGAAACAAAACTAAAACACTAAAATGATGTCAGAGCACAGGTTAAAAGGTATCATTAAAAAAATTGTCAAGGCTATAATATGCCCTGGATAATAAAAGTGATTTTAATTCCTTTTTGAATCTCTTAACTTCTAAAATTTGTCTGATACATAGAGGAACATGGTTGTAAATTTTTTTGCTGAGGTATATAAGTGAGTTCTTCGTGAGGGATGATGTAGGGATTGGTAAGGGAAAATCGTTAACCTGGCGAGTCATATGACCAGTGTTAGAGGGAGGTTTAGGACATTTATGAATAAGAGTAGCTGTTTCTAAGATAAAAAGAGAAAAAAGAGTTAGGATTTTTTGAGATATAAAGAGAGGTTTACAAGAATCTCTTAACCCAGAGGAACATAGGTATCTAACTGCCTTTTTTTGAATCACAAAAATTATGTTTAATAATCCCTTGTTGCCAAAACCCCAAAAAGGCAAGCCATAACGAAGGTGGGACTCAATAAGAGAAAAGTACACTGAACGTGCAACTACCCCTCCCAGCTCATGCCCCGCCATTCTTACTGCAAAGCATCCAGAGGATAATTTTGATGCAAGATTTAGGATATGATCTTCGAAGCGAAGGCGACCATCAATGGTAATACCAAGGAACTTACAGCTTTCTTTGTTTTGCAAGGGGGAGTTTTCACTAAACATAAGGCCCTGAACGTCACACTTAAATCCCATAATAAAGGTTTTGCCCACATTAAATACAAGCCTGTTTGCAGCACACCACTCCAATAAAATCTTAAGATCCTTAAAAACCTGGGCTCTAACATTATCAGAATCTCTATGATTCCATAAAATGGTGGTATCATCAGCAAACTGAACCACTTTGCCCTGCAGTTTTAATGAACCCAAATCATTTACATAGAGCAAAAATAATAGTGGTCCTAACACTGAACCCTGAGGTACTCCAGTTTTAAGGGATCTGGAATCAGATAAACATCCAGATACTGTAACTCTTTGGGTACGATTAGACAGATAGGATTCCAGCCATTGCAATGCCACACCTCTAAAGCCATAATTATTGATCTTAGACAGCAGCAAAATACTGAAGGTTTTTACAATATAAGGAATTTTAAAAGTCTCTTTACTTTTGTCTAATAGTGTATATTAAAATAGTGGTATAAAACAGTACAAGTAGGTTTTAAACACCTTAAGCTAGGAAATGGGGACCATAAAACTTTAAATCCAGTAAATTTTAAATACAAACCCAAAGGATAGTATTCTTTGCAAGTTTGCCACAAATACACTTAAATATTCTGTTAAAAAAAAAAATTACCTGAGAGTAATGCTATGCTTAGTTGGTCTGTATTTAGCTGTACATATTTTCCTAAATAGTTATTTAGGACCCAAGTAGCTAACCCTTCCAGCATCTTTTATTATTTATCATTTACCATCATCTGAAATACAGCCACTGTTATAGGAAAAGTTTGGAATTTTATTGACATGTTTTTGTAAGGTAAATATATAATAATTTATAATTAACCCCTATTGATTTTTTTTGCTTTTTTTTAGCAATATACAGATAAAAAGCCAAAAATACAAGCATTTAAAATTAAAAGAAAAATAGTGCTCACCTGAAATATTTGGACGAAAAAACCGACTTTGAAACCAATTATTTTACTAGAACTTTGTACCCTTGCAGGACAACATCATTAATTGCACGTTTTAATGTCCTTAAATAACCGTGTCACAATTTTTGCAACGAGAAATCACACAAATTATTATTATTATTTATAAATTACAAAATATTGTCTCAGACAGATGATTTCATTCATTCACGAGATTTACGTAAATACAAATGACCTTGACAGTTGACAAATAAAATTTGACAATTATGAATATAGATATAAAGGTGCGGCTATCACAAAAAGTACATCAAGCGACTTACGACTATGCGCTAACAACGCAACATTTTGCGCACTATTTCTAAAAATAACTGATTATTATTCGATCAAACGAATTTACCTGTGAAGTTCGATCGTAATTATATGAGGCGCTTCGTTCTCGAAATTACTAAATTAGAAAAGTATGTAGCAGTTTAAAAACTTGCATAATAAACGTTAAGAAAATGTTTCGTTCTTGATTTTATTAAGGCAAATCAAACATAAGTAGAAACTTAAAATCAAAAGTTAGTATTCTAATATAGATTTTAGCTATTTTCAAAACTCAAACTCAAACTCAAAAATGCTCTATTGTCAATATAAACATAGAAGTTGTAGACAAAGCCAATAGACTGTACATTAAAGGAATAAAAACGAGAAACTAATTTAAAATAAAATAAAATTATATAAAACTTTGAAAAATACTTAAATGCTAATCATTAAAAAATTCACCTAAACTATAGTACGCTTTACTGGCAAGAAATATTTTCGTCCTTGTACGTAGGCTTTTTTCAGTCTTAAGTTGTCTTATTTCTAGTGGAAGTTTATTAAACAGCTTTCTACCTCCATATATGATAGAGCTACGGACAAGTTCAAAATGAGGAATGGGTAGCCTCAACAAATAATTTTTCGCTCGCGTATTATAGTAATTAAATAATAAAATAATAATTCGCGTATTATAGTGGCTTCCTAAGTGGAGTTCCTGTTTATATTTTCTAAAAACTAAGCAAACTGTTTCCAAAATAAAGATACAACACAGGGTTAAAATATTATGACTTACAAAAAGCGGGCGACATGAGTGACGAGGCTTGGCCCCACATAGATATCTAATGGCCCTTTTCTGGAGTACAAACACTGAACTAAAAAGTGAATTTGAACATGAACCCCAAAAGCAAATTCCATATCGAAGGTGCGACTCGATAATCGCGAAGTATGCAGATCTGACGATGGAGAAATTAAGACTGGTGGCAATAACCCTTAGGGCGTAGCAGCCTGCTGAGACTTTTCTACATACATTCACAATATGGTCTTCAAATTTAAGGAACTTGTCTATGGAAAGACCCAAAAACTTACTGAACGGTGGCATGGTGATGGCTTCATTATTTAAACATATATCATTTGTATTACATTTAAAATTAAGGATATTTGTTTTGGAAACATTAAATGTCAAAAAATTTGCATCACACCAGTCTTTTATTTTTAACAAATCTGCACGTATATTGGCCTCCATTTGAGAAACATCAGAATCGTGCCAGAGGATGGTGGTATCATCGGCAAACAATGTAAATTTGCCAGTTACTTGCAGTTGTGGCAGATCGTTCACATAAATGAGAAAAAGTAAAGGACCAAGTACTGATCCTTGCGAAACGCCCACATTTATATTAAGTTCCTTAGAGATACCACCATTAAATTTGACAACCTGGACACGATTTAATAAGTAGGAACGAAACCACTCAAGGGCAGTTCCTCTGAAACCATAGAGCTCCAGTTTCATCAGCAGCACTCTGTGACTCACGCAGTCAAATGCCTTGGACAAGTCACAGAATACCGCTGCTGCAACTTCACCAACATTCAGTCGGTTGTACAGGTGCTCTAGAAAGCTAAAGATAGCATCATTTGTGCTCACAGACTCACGAAAGCCAAACTGCTGAAGACTCAATAGGCCAAACCTATTTAAAAATGAAACCATCCTCACCTTAACGAGCCGTTCCACTATCTTGGCTAAAGTAGGCAATAACGCTATAGGTCTAAAGTTAGAAGGACAGTCGCGATCGCCACCCTTGTAAAGAGGAACAATCACTGCTCTTTTTAAGCACTCTGGGAAAACTCCAGACATACATGAAAAGTTAATTGACTCGGCCAAGACTTGCAAAGCAACAAGAGGTAAAGCAGAAAATATTTTAAGAGAAAGCCCATCCCAACCTGATGAATTCTTATTCTTAATATTAACCATTAACTTTTTAAGCTCTTCTACACTTGTGGGGGCAAAAAAAAAAGATTCGGCTACTACCACATAGCTGAGATAGCTCCTGGGATCTATTTTTTGTGAGAGATTGGCTGCAAGGTTACTAGCAATATCACAGTAGAAGGAATTGAGGACATTGGAATCTAAGGTACTTGGAATAACCAATACAAAATTATTTTTGCCCCTTAGCTCATTTAAAATCTTCCAAGACTCTTTTGCTCTGTTAGAGCAATTATTTATCCTCCTTTGAAAGTAGGTCCACTTAGCCATTTTGATTGAGTTTCTGTAAATCTTGCGGTATCTGTTATAATAATTTAAAAATGTTGCATTGTTCATAGCGTATTTGTAAAAAAAAGAGCGCATATTTTTCCCAGATACTCGTAAACCCTTAGTATACCAAGGTTTTCTATTTTGTTTCTTAATATTGACAACAGGAAAAGCAGTGTTAAAATTGTTTAATACTATTTGATGAAAGCTATGCAGTGGGTTAACAGTAGTCAATACATTATTCCAACTTGACATATTGCAAAGCAAGGAGAATTTGCGGAAATTAGCTCTAGCATAAAGTCTATCGCGTGCAAACTTATTCTCATTAGCTGCACTATTAAGCTTTACTAATCCCACTATTGCCTCATGGTCAGACAAACCGGCATTGATTGTTGTACATTGATTTTCATGTTGGTTAAAATTCGTACAGAAGTAATCTATCAGTGAGGAAGAAAATGGTGAAATCCGGGTTAGCTGATCCACGTGCATCTTAAAATGAAATGAGTTTAACAGATTAAAAAGCATTCGATTTGATCCATTAGATTTGTCTAAAAAATTTACATTAATATCGCCAGTCAGAATCAACATCGCATTAACCGAAATTTCACTTAAGAGGATCTCCAACTTTTCTAAAAACAAATCTAAATTACCAGATGGAGATCGATACAATCCTAAAATATACAAATTTAACTTACTGCTAAATACAATAGAAACCTCGCACACCTTTTCAATCAATAGATGATCAAATCTGTCAATAGTAATAAACACAAATTTAATTAAAAAAGCTTTCTCTAACATAATAAGAGTACCACCATGTGTATATTGCTTGCGTGAAAATTTGGAAATTAGTACATAACCAGGGATATCAATAGGCTCGTCAGACCTCAACCAGTGTTCAACAAGAATTACCACACTAGGAAAGTTAACCGATTCTAAAAACAGTTCCAATTCGCTAACTTTTGAACGCACAGATTGAACATTAAGAAATGCTAGGGAAACTTGATTATGGTGGGAGTTTCTATTAAAAAAGAAGTTCCAATAGCAAGGGTGTCTATAGATTGGTCTAGTTGAGTCGTAACCGAAGACCTACCTTCGACCAAGGGTGTATCGCTGATTATCCCACTATTGCTAATACCTAAAGATGCTAATACTAATTTGGAAGACAGAAAAGTATTTTTAACATATAAAGATAAAAGTTTGCACATAGATTTGGCAGAGTGACGGTACCTAAAATTTTGTCTGACATCAGTAATTATTCTCACAGAAAAAATACAGTTGAATACAGATGAAAAAATTCATAAAATGAATTGTATTATAATATCTGCTTTTTGAGCACTTATTAAAATCGCATTTAATACAAACAATTACATTAGTTATCCTTCCCATTGATAGCAAGGATTTTATTTGGGAAAAAGATGGCAATGTACAAGAAAAATCAAGACAAACAACAACAACATCATTCTTCGTATAGTTAACAATTAGCGGAAACGCATAATTACATAAGGTCTGGGCTGAAACATTACTAAACACATAACCACAGGTGTTGTATGACGAGCTCAGAATGCCTGAGAGAAGAGAAGAGAAACCTCTGGCACTAGAATCACCATAAATTAGTACATTTGATTTTGCTCGTGGGTTGAAATGCGCTTTTGCTAAGCAGTTTGTAGATTTTGATTGAAGATTTGTATACGTCAAATCTTTTAAGTTACTGCTAGCGTTTCTATTTAGAGACAGGATAGCCTTCTCCGCTTCAAGAGTTTTAATTGATGTTAATATGTGCGTATTAATACAATTTAAGCTTTCAATCTCTGTCTGCATACTCTTAATCTTGTTTTCAGTTTCCTTTTCAAGCATTGTAATGGTATTAATCAAATTTTGATTAAGATCACTTAGCTCTTTTATCTTCTCTAAAAGTTCCTCATTTACCCTAGTATATGAATCCACTTGTAGCTGTACTTCTTTCTCTTTAGTTTTTAGATTCTGAATTTCATTCCTTAACCCATTTTTTTGTTCATTTAAAGTTGCAATATGCAAAGAAAAATTAGCTTCTGCCTGTGAAACCTCGTCCTCAAATACTTGACTATTTCTACGCAGTCTCTCTAAATACCTGTCCTTTCCTTCCAGCTCCTTTAGCAAATGTTTAATTTTTTCGTCATATATCCTATTTTTACTCTCTCTTTCATTGTGACTATTTTGACATTGCTCTGAACATAAAATTTTGTAAACTCCTATTTTTGCCACTTCTGTCAATCTTTCCAAACAACTTGGATGAAAAACAGAGTTGCAGACTATACAAATATAATTTAAAAAGAGCTTATTTTTACAACACTTAAAACTGCGAGACATCCTGTACTATTAAAATATTAAATTGATTTAAAACTTAATACATAAATTTACATAAAATTATTGATCTACCTATTCAATTCAGCAGATAATAATAAATGTATTTTAAAACGCCAAATAAATTCCCAGCAGCCTGGCCCAGTGCAACCACCTACTCAGTTCAGTGGCAGAACAAAGGTCAAGTTTCAGGGAAGTCAGGTCAGTCCAGCAATACAGGAAAAACCAACGCACTTCGAAAAAACAAGCACACGAGTGCGATGAACCTAGAAATACCAAACAGACCAAACCAAAACTATTTAAATGCCAAACAAATTCCCAGCAACTTTGCCCAGTGCAACCACCTACTCAGTTCAGGGGCAGGACAAGGTCAAGTTCCAGGGATGGCAGGTCAGTTTTGAAATACACGAGGTAAACGCACGTCAAAAAAACAAACACACGAGTGCGGTGAACTTTAGAAAATCAAACAGACCGAACAAATCAATACAAAACAATTGAGCAATTACCGGCAAACGCGTAGAACGAAAACACAACCGTTCAGCACGACTACGATACTACTCAGAAGAGGTAAATCTAAAAAGATCAGGATAGTCTACATCCAAATTAAAATACGAAATACGGACATGAATCTTAAAAGTATTTGTTTAAAAAATAATTCTGAATCTAAAATTAATAATAGAAAAATCCTGTGATAATGTTGCTTCTAAAGGTCACTGGTAGCACGTAGTAAAAGTCTGAGAATGCTGACACCAGCCGGCAGTTTTCCTTATCGTGTTTAATAAAATTTCTTTCCTATAAGCGGCTGAAGTAGCCGCATTTTTTACGGAGTAGGAAGAAAATACCTTAGTATTTCTGCCTCCCTTAAAGTAGTTAAATTTAGTAAGTAGTAATGTTAAAATCAGAGGTATCCAAACTTAGAAATCTAAATCATAAAGTTAAATATGATCTGATACTGACTGATGATACTGACTGATGGGCCTGATCATGATTCATCTATGGCTGAAACAAAGAACAAAGCCAAGCGATTGGAGAACGAGCATTCAAGACGGTTGAAAACTGTAGAAGGAAAAACTGTAAAAAAAATGTATAAATTTGTGTTTTGTGTTTATAACTGTGGTAAAAATATGTATAAATACTTGGAAAACTATCCAAATCATGTACAAACTATTTTTTGTTTGATGATGTAGTTTAAAGCATCGATTCTTTTATAAAAGACTTAACAAAATCGAAGTTTGTAGTGGTTTTCGCTGGGTTAAACAATGCAGATGTTTTAAATAAAACTATATCTACATTGCCAGACAAATGTTTCTTTACCAGTCTATTTATCAGTACATATTTGCAAAATATTACCAATAGGTTTTAATTTATAAATAGTAAAATTTTTCATTGTATGTCAAAATTATGTTTTTATTCGAATAATATAAGATTTGTTGATTTACAGGATAGATTTAGGACTATATGTTCTAATCGGAATAGTATTTGTTTGAACTTATTAATTTTGTTGTAGCTTGTTAACTTTATAATAACTTTGACAAATGCAAGACCCTCACTTATGTGGAAATAGACCTCACTTACCAACCTTTGCAATGTTATCTTGGAGTATTCAGAGAATTTGAATGATGGCTCTGCAATTGTGTCTCCAGATGCTAATGTTTATTCGAATTTAGCTTTTTTAAAAAGGCTTCAGCCTCCACCACCTTTTAAAATCTAGATAAAGTATCTTTTTTAGTGTTGAATATTCAATCAATCCGCAATAAAACAGATGAATTGACTATATTTCTTGAATACCATAATTAACCGGATTTGTTATGTATAACAGAACACTGGTTGCGAGTTGATGAGTCAATATTTATCCCTGATTACTTAATTATGCCTTGTTTTCGCAGACCTGTTACAAAGGGAGGGGTACAGCATTCATGATTTATTACTAACCTTTTCTAGTTTTAAGTATAGTTGTAATAATTGGTAATTAACGATTTTCCTGTAACGCAAGTTAAAATGTGGCGTATTTTCCATATTCTCTCGAGTGATTTTAATACGCTCACTCAAAACTCACTCAAGCTCACCCTTTAAATTTTTTGTCTTTAATTTTATTTCCATTTAAGTCAAAGATATTTATTTTTAAATTTTTTTCACCCAAAAAATGTGTACTTATATCACTGAACTACCCTTACACTGAACAGTTTTGGAGATATTGACTTGCTTTACAAATTGTCACGAATCACAGAAATGGATCACTTCTTTAAGATGTTTCAAACTTATGTTCACTGAGAAAAAATAAAAAATTTTCAAAACCAATGGGTGTTCAAGGGCCGTAAATATACTTATTATGAAGAAATTCGAATGCAAATGTGACAAAGCTAGTAATAGAGGCTGAGAATGAAGATGCACAAATCTTACAAGCAAGTATTTAAATTTAAGTTCCAAATAAATCTCCGGACAGATCTTTTTCAATCTACCTCAACGCTAATGTTCACTTCCCGATCTATAATTAAGTAAGTTTTTCTTGTAGTTATAACCGTTGTTCCCAAGGCGACCGTCGGAAGATTCTTCAAAAATGCATGCTTTTGGCAACCAGGAATGAGCAGCATGCATATTTACAAGCGTTATTGGCTTGCAAAAGCGTTAAAGTTAAAAGGCCAAAAAATATAATACGGCGAGATAAACCGAAATCTTGCACATTTAAATACTCTTTAACATCCTCATCTGGATGAATCGGAATGTGTAAAAAGGCTTTTATAAATATTCATGCAATTACACCTCTTAGAGTTCAGACAATACGCATTACTTTTTGCAAAAAATTATTTCATAAATAGATATTAAGTATTAAGAATTATTTCAATTGTTCTTTATACTTACCTGAAACCTACTTATATGTTAACATTTGTCTCACATATTTTTTTGTATATTAGTTTTTAGTAAATTAAGTGCCTCAGGCTTTTATTTAAAATCTTTACACTCTTGAACACAGATTGAAGAAAACATCATATTTGTTATGGAAATTATAACTTTTATTAAACTTTTTTGATAAATTTTTTAATAAATAAATAAAAGCTTTTTATATATATATATATATATATTTTTCATTTATTTATTTTCGTCTCAAAAAAGGGTTTTGGTAAGTAATTATTTGTTAATAAAATTTAACTTTCAGAGTGTCTCCACCTTTAAATATGAATCACTCGTCACTTGACCACCTAAATGACATCACTGCATTGTTTGTTTAAAAAAAAAATAAAACGAAAACGAAACTGGACGATAATATATAGTCGATCAGGTCCATTTTAAATCACAGGATTGCGTAATTTTCCAAATACATATTCAATCAACGATATGATATTAATTTAGAATTTCGCCGAATATCGCAAGCGCTGTGTCAGCGCACCTTAAGTAGAAATCAAAAGTGTGGTTAGGTTTTGGAATGGTGTTTAAATTGTTTGGTTAGAGGAAATTGAGAAAATAAATTGATTAAGAAAAAGAAAATAAAGGATACATCAAAGATTTTTAGGATTTAGTTCACATTTTCATAAAAAATGTCTTTATTAACAAATAGTAAGTCACATTAGATTCTTACATTACATAACTAGTCATGTTTCTATTATATCTAAGTGTTGTTTCTATTAAGTCTTAGGTTACAATATTTATAGGGACATTATTTTTGACCTTTATTTTAGAACTCTCCAAGATTATTCACTTTTCTTGGAACAATAACCTAAATAGGGTCATTTTGCCACTGGCAGCTGACTCACTTCAAGTTAGAAATTATGCTGCTCGTAAAGGTACAAGGGAGCGCAAGAGAAAAGCCAAAGTTCAAAAGGTAGAAGTTCCAAAAGTTGGGTTTATTCCTCACAATTTAAAAAACAGGTGAGGATCATATTATCTTGTCTATAATTTTATATATATCATGGTTTAGCAAGACAAACACATTAACAAACACATAAACAAGAATTATATGAAATGAACATATACATTATTAATGGATTAGAAAAAAAAAGTGATTGACAAAGTTGCAATTAAAGTTTTGTTTGTTTAAATGTAAAATACATATTAATCAGCACTGGTACATTAATTCAGTACTCCAGTGAGTTGATCATTAAAATATTTATTAAGGGAAAATATGTTAGTATGAACTAGTGTAAAAAAAAATATATTTTTTTCTTTAGTTAGACCCTTTATTCTACATTTATTTGATCTATTAATAATTTGTGATGTATCTATTTTGTTCTCTTAAACAATATATAGCATCTGTATAAATATTGATATTGTATCCCTTCCCCTTCCCTACTGCTGATTTTAACAATTTCTTTCATATACCTTCAATATTAACTTGATGATATTTTTTTGAAAACAAGCATATATTTCTGAAAATAAAGTTTACAATTCAATTGTTCAATTCAACAGTGCATATAGCTCTGGCCTCGAGAACTGTAGAATATTCAACAAAAATTAGTGTTATTCCCAAGATAAATAATGTACATTATATTACCATTACTATCACTATCACTATTACCATTATTACCATTATTATACGATATTAATCCTATTTCTAATAAACTATATAAAACTATAATATACTATGTAGAAAGGAAATATTTTAATTTATTAACAAATAATTTATTTATTTTTATTTTTTTAAAATTATTAGGCAATTCATTATATGTCTTAGATGCGCGGTCAATTGGGCTGTTCATTCCTATATTAGTTCTACTATATACTACATATAAGTTGGATTAAGATCTGGTGTTGTAGCTGCGAATTTCGTTGAAGAATGTTATACTGGAATTACATTTTAATTGTTTATTTAAGATTTTATACATTGATTTACATTGTTCAAGAATCAACAGTTTTTCCAAATTAAAAATGCCTAGTTCACTATACAGGATTTCTGTATGTGTAGTTATCTCATAATTAAACATTATTTTAAGTACCTTATTTTATGTTATTTGAACATCACTAAATTTTGTTTTACAACATGTACCGCATATAGGTAAAAGATATCTTATATGTGATAAGAAAAAGGCATTATATACATTCATTTTGGTTTGATGTGTTAAATAGCTCCTACTTTTATATATGCATGGTATGAGTGAGAGAATTTTTTGTGTAATTTTATTTATATACATTTGCCAGTTAAGAGATTCATCTATTTGTAAACCGAGATATTTTACACAGGATGTCTTTTCTAAATTAAAATTATTTATTTTAATGTTTATATTACCTATATGTTTATTTTTTTGCTTGAACAACATAAATTGTGTCTTATCGATGTTTATTTTTAACCTATTAAAAATTAACCATTTATAATATAAACTTAAATCATTATTAATTATTTCTACAAGTTCTTGCTCATTCTCCCTTATGTATAATTGAGCCGTATCGTCAGCAAATAATATCGTGCTTTTAGTTTTGCAGATTTTAGGTTTAAGACATATAATACATACAATAGCGGCCCAAGTACCAACCCCTGTGGTACACCATAGTTGTTTGTTAATAATTCGCTGCTAATACCACTCAAATCAACATACTGCCTTCTATCCACCAAATAAGTATTCATAAGATTTAAGAAAAGTGCCCCCAGACCCAAATCCTGCAGTTTTCTCATCAACAAATCATGACTAACCACATCAAAAGCCTATTTTTCAAATCAATAAATTTTACCACCACAATTTTTTCCTGATCTAATGCCTTTGAAATGGTACTAATAAAATCAACAGTAGCAGCAAGGGTGCTACTATTTTTAACAAAACCATATTGATATTGATCAAGCAGTGAATTTTTATCAACAAAATTCATTAACCTTTTCTTAATAACTTTTTCCAGGACTTTGGATAAAGTGTTTATAACAGTAATAGGTCGGTAGTTGTTCATTTGTTCCTTTTTACCAGATTTAAAAATTGGAATAATTTTATTTTTTTTTAATTCTTGAGGAAACACGCCAGTAGTAAACACTTTATTTATTAAATTTGAAATAATACCTATAACATGATCCTTTAAATTAATTAAGTCTAAGACCGTCACTCCATCTTTACCCGGAGAAGACCTCATTTGGGTTGGTTGGTTCAATATTAATAAGAGTGTCACTGCTACTTACTTCTTCAAAACCTATGTTATCATTATTTAAAATTTGAATTTCATTGTTTAACTCCTTGACAATATCCAACCTGCGAAAAATGTAAGTTTAAGTTATCAGCAATATCCTTTTGCTCTTTGATTATTTTGCCATTTATATTTAAAAAGTCTATTTGAGTATTGTTAGGTTTGCTATTAAAAAAACTATTGACAAATTTCCACTGCCTTTTTTGATCATTTCCTGCATGATCCCACTCCTTACGAAAAAATTGATTTTTCAGTGTTTTAATTTTATTATTAACATTATTTTTATTACATTATTTTTCGAAATTCATCATTATACAATAGATTACCTGGATTTTGAATTTTTTTTTTTATAAGCTTCATCCCTTTGCCTCATCATTTCAAGAATTTCGCTATTAATCCATGTATTATTTTCTTTTATTTTTACTGTTTTTATATTTTGTGATTCTCTTTTAGCTACTTGGATCAGTTTAGTCAAGTCCCGAAATGATGGTACAATAACAGACCTACTAATTTGACTAAATTTATATACAATTTTTTTGTAGTTTATCCAATTGATTTGATGGTTTACTTTTGGTTTATATATTTTACTATTATAATTTATTTTAAACAAGAGGCGATTATGATCAGTAAGAGAGGTGTAGTGAATTTGACACCTTCAGTTAATATCTTTGAACCCAGGTCTGATAAAACACGATCAATTATGCTCTTACTATTTACTGTTACTCTTGTTGCATTTTCATTATTAATTGTGTTACGTATTTTAAAGGTATTTATAGTTAATAAGTTTTTATAGTTAGTAACTAGTGTACAGTTTTCCAATAAATTAATATTAATGTCACCTACATGGATATTTCGTAAGGATAGTTTCCAAGTCTCTTAGAAACTCGATGTTACTATATGAGGATGGTTTATATACAACGCTTAATTTTAAGTCAGACTCACCGATATTTACACAGATCCAGTTTGTAGTCTTTTCTGTACTAAACCTATCTACTTCTTGGCACTTTATAGTTTTTTTTATATACAGTGATGTTTTGCCACCTCTGCCATCTCTTCATGAGTGTATAGCCGTGTAATTGTCTATCTCATACAAGAACACCTCGTCCTTATTTAACCATGTCTCAGATAGTGCTAGAATATCACATGAATTTGCTAGTAAAAAACACTTCACATCATCAACTTTGTTACGAATACTCTGAATATTCATATAAGAAACACTCAATTGTTTCAGAGGCCTAATTAGTTTTCCAGCGCAATTTCCGAAGCGACTGGTATCACTTTTGTCTATTTGATTTTTATTTTTATTAAGAAAGTACTGTATCGAAAGCTCACTGTTGAGAAAAATGGACTGTATTTATTGTTTTTTGACAATTAATGGTTGTGAGACCTTACCTGGTTTTCTCTCGATTACAGTTTTTCACTCGCGTTAGCTGGCCAGCTTTTTCTCAGTTCGAAATGCGGTTAATCCCATAAACACGGGATTGTATCGGGTGGTACTAGAACTACTAGATGCGTGAGCGATGCGGTTTAGCGAATTTTTTTCTGATAATGGGTTTCAACGAACTGGCTCAGTATTCGCGCACCTTTTTATAAGGCCTCAAAACATTCTTTGGATGCATTTGAATAGAAATACTTTGACTAACTGTTTCTACACAGTGAGCCAAGCGAAATTGAGTTAAAGTTTAAAGTTTAATGAAAATTTAAAATAGAATGAAGAATGAACTACTTGATTAAAATTATTGTAAAATTTAAGAAAACTGAACAACTTTTGATCTATCATCTTTCCTTAGAAAAATAATTCCATCACTCATCCACAGGTACTTATAATCATGTTAAAATGCTGTTAAAATGCTCTAGCCATTGTAAATAGTTTAACATTTTGTTTTGTTAGGCCATGATTTAAATAAATCTTATTGTTTTCAGTATAGCCTAGGTCCTTTGTATTTAATTCGTATCTTTTTTTTTATTTAAACATTAGCTCTTTTACTCCTTTATTTATAAAACACACTTTGATTGGGCTGTTTTTTGATGGCTCTTTGCCTAAACGATATACTGTGAGACCATTATTTCCTATTGGTACATCTAATTTTTCTCCTATTTTCTTAATTATATGTTGCATATTCTCATTCTCCTTAAAGGGAACTCCCTGTATAATAATGTTGTTGTCTAACTCGTTTTGTTCCTTTTTGTTTAGCTGTTTTTTAATACCTGTTAATTCAGCTTGCATTGTTTCATTTAGCTTTATCTGCTCCTGGTACTTAGCAAACAAGTTATTATATTTTTGATCCATCTCATCAAGTTTTGCCATTACGTCCGCTAGTGTGTAGTTTTTTTGTTGATTTTGTTGTGATATAAGTTTTTTCTGTTTATTTTTTTCTGCTTCCTTACATGGCTCGCAGAACCAAGGTTGTTTAGATTTGCTTACTTGAATGTAGACTTTTTGTGAAAGTGATGTACATATCCTATGTTTCCAAATATAACACTTCTCGCACAATAATCCTTCATCATCATCAGACACTTTTTTATTGCATACATCGCACTTCTCTGACGCCACTGGTGAGCCTGGCATCTTGGCAACACTGCCACCAAACTCTGCTGCGATTATAACCTTCACACCGCTTGGTACAATCTGTTTAATGCTTTTATCACTATTTTTTAAAGCGCACACGTTTGCCTATACTTGCACTGATAAATAATTACTTGAATTTTAGTACTATGATGCTTTTAACTATTGTTTTGAGACTAAAACCACTAATTTGTTGATATAAATTACGAGTTCAAAACAACAGGTGTTACGCTGTTGTCGAACCTCTTAAGTAAACGTATATAGGCTCCAAATCCCAAAAATATTCTAAAATTGATTTTACATATGCATAATAAATTGTTTGTTTGATGCAGGTGAGGATATAGCCAACATAAAGAAATGTATAACACATGTCTCTACATTGGGTCTTGTCGACTTTAAGTATCTCCAATTTTGCAATATTTTAAAATTTGAGCATAAAGAGTACTTTGAAAAGAATAGATTAAGAGAAAAAAATTGTGAATTATTTACATAGGAAAAATAATATTTAATCCCTTTAAATTATGTCAAAAAAGAGGTCTACTCTATCTGTCTATTTGATGATTGAAACTTGTTGCTATTAATAATTACATTGACATACTTTTGACGTATGAACTCGCAGTTGCCAACTTGTGTATATTTTCTATAATAAACATAATTATTCCTCTAAAGCTTAATGTAAGTAGTAAGGAACAAAACAAGCATATCTAAAAAGCACATCCTATATAAGAAAAAACACAAAAGACATCTAAATCTATCTACCAAAATGACAGCAGTGTTTTTACATTATAATGGTGAATGGGTTTCACTATTTGTACACAAGCTAATACCCAGTACTGAAAAAAATTCATACTCTTATGCAGAGGTTCGTAGCCTTCATTTTTTCTAATATACAGTGGAATATACACTCCACCAAAAAACAAATGACTTCTTGCAAATATTTACTTCTACATATCCTTGATCCACTGAGATGTAAGGCGTAGCAATTTTTTTAGATCTAAATTTATTACTAACTGCAATAAGCACCCCACCACCTCTAATCTTTGTACTTGATTCCAGGCTACGGTCAGTGCGGTAGATAATATTGTGCCTGGGTCACAAGGATTTCACTGTCAGAGATATCCTCATTCAACCAAGTCTCAACTAGGATTATGACAGAATAGTCAGACACTGCACTCCGTGATGAAATTGTTCAATTTTAATGCGCATACCACCAACATTTTGGCAGTAGAGGCTTAATCGTTTTTTGAGTTGTTATCACCATCTTGAGACCTCACATTTTTCAACGGCACGATCTTCGGCACTCCTCTAATGTACCTGATTCCCAGATTTTGTTCTCCATTATTAAGGCGATTCGAAAGAGTAAACTTTAGTTCCTTAAACTGCTTTCTCTGAAGAAAAGTCTGATCAGGACCTAATTTAACACCAGTGTCACTATACACTCTGCTCCTCAAAATCTTCAATGCCACTTGTTCATTAGCAAGAACAGCCTTGATAGGTCTCACTCCTGTACCCTTCTTCTCAACACGAAAAACTTTACTAATTTGATGCTCTGGTCTGTCCTCCACCACGTTCTGAAGCAAGCTTCTAAGTTTGTTCGTATCAAACGCCACTCTCTCTCTGGCATTCTCGATTATGGTTGTTTTGGATATGTTTTTTTACATGAAAATAAAGGGACTTAGTTACAAGAAAGGTAAAAACAATTTCCTCTTTTTCATAACTTTTTATGCATAATTTCATTAAAATTAAATAATTTTTCCAAAACTACAAAATTTGTAATTGCAAAAAAATAAAGAAAGTAAAACTGGTACAATTTAAATCTGAACCCAGGAAAAATAGCACTATTAGTACTGCTGTGGATCTTAGTAATCATTTATCAACTAACGTTGACCAGGGTCATATAATTATAGTGTTTATCAACTTCCGTAGGGTTTTTGATGCTGTCACAGTAGATTGCAGAAATTAGAGTATATGGGTTTCAGAGGTGTTATAACATAATTTTTAGATTGAGAGTATTATACAGGGTGTCCCATAAATAAAAGGAAATTTGTTAACAGCAGGTTCCTTTAAAAAAAAAATGAAGTTAAGTTAATTTTTCTTAGTCCAAAAGTCATACAACCAAGATACAGGGCGATAAACTTAATGTAATTTTGTTAAACTTTGGCCATATTTAGCATTTATTTTTAGTTTTTAACAAAATTTGATAATGTTTTTTGACCCCTTGAAGTTTGTCACACTTTGCTATAGAAAACTACATTTGCATTGTGCTCTTGTGCTTTCGCGGATAATATTCATTAGATATTTTTAAGGGATAAAATATTAGCTGCTCGACCTATAAAGAAGTTTGATGATAGTTGGAAAAGGGACCCCATCGATGATGTATTTGCGATGAAATATTATAAATGGATCGTTTATCCATTTGCGGAAGCAATCAAATGTCACAGACAAACGCATCATCCTACAATGTACAACATGCCCAATGCGCCGCTGAATGTTACTATCGAATTAAACATGCAAGGGGAAAAGAAGGTAAGACTAATATATTGTTGGTATTTTTTTACTCTCTTTGCTCTTTAATCTGACAAAAAGTTGCTATAGTGTCTAGATAGGATGATAGGATATATATGCATTGTAAAGGTTTTTAATTAGTTTATTTATATATATAATTGTTTAAATAACAAAACAGTTTTACTACTCGTGGCAGAGTTGAAGAATTTTTTAACAGGTTGAATATTTTACTTTCGTTATTGCCTTTAAAATTAAAAATTATTATGGCTAGTGATTTTAATAATCACTAAATAACAATAATAATAACTACCTTGATAGGCACTCTATACATGCTTAAACTCTTTCTACAATATTTTTGTCTTTTAATTTGACGCTGTGGCTAGTCAACCGTTAACGGCTGGCGATATTCAGCCGGTAAAATAGATATGACGTCATCTGTTACGTCAGAAATGACACGTTTGCCGACTGAATAAATCTAGCTGCGAAAAAAATGAAGTTAGGTTTTTGTTTTCTTTTATTATTTGTTTATTTTCTGTAAATTTTGCGGTACTTGTGGTTGAGATTAAATATTAGTTTACTACTGTTTTTATAACAGATATTAGCGAAAAAATAGGTAAGTAGGTACCTAATCTGCGTAATTCGTTCAATATATGTATAAATGCTATAGGTAGTAGCTATATTATTTTATTAAAATTTCTAGGCAAATTCTTAGTAACTCTGTACTGTATAATACAGAAGATCATGTCGACTGATGTTGTCAGTAATAATATTGAGATAGGATCTCAGTTTGAAAGCTATGAGGAAGTTCAGAAGGCAATTGATGAGTATTCAAAAAGAAATTATATCATTTTATGGAAACGGGATGCCAGGACAATTCAGTCAAGTAAAGTTAAGCGTTTTTTAAGTGATAAACTTATTTATTATGAACTAAAATATGCTTGTGTACATGGAGGTAGATGTTTTGTTTCTTGTAGCAAGGGCATACGTGCATCGTCGTAGTATCTATGTAAATTTAGTATTTATCCCCATACTTCATAATAATTTTTGTAATTGCAATGAATAGAATCCATTAATAATAATGATCTATGTTGTAGAACATATAGAAAGGAGTGTCCCTTTTTTGTCAGATTCAGGGCCTCCAAAAATGGAAAAAGTTTAGAAGTAATAGCCATGAACAATGAACACAATCATACAATTTCAAAGGTAAAAAATGTAATCAAACTTTTTATTTTTTTCTACTAACGATATTAATAAAACAAATTATAATAATATTGATAAATATTTAACATAGCCACAATAATTACAGGAATATTATGCCCACTACCCAGTTCAAAGACAAATGCCTGAAGATATGAAAAATATTACAAAAGAGTTATTAGTACTAAAGGCAAATAAAAAACTTGTTAAAGAAAAAATTATAGAAAAAACTGGAAAAGTAATTTTACTGAAAGACCTGTCTAATTTGGCATCAGTTAAAAATGTGAAGAGGGATAATTTGGCCTACTGCATTAAGCTAATACAGGATAAATATAGTAAGAACGTACGTAATATACCTGCATTTAAATTATAAAATTTACTTTTTATCTTAGAGTGTGAAGTTTCTGTTCTAAAAGATGATGATTCAAATTTCCAAGCACTGTTTGCCCAAATTCCTTATATGAAAAATATTTTTGAATATTTTCCCGAATTTATAGCAATTGATGCTACATACAAACACTTAAATATAAGTATTCCACTTTATTTAATGCTAGTAGAGGATGGCCAGTGTCAAAGTCAAATAGTGGGCATGTGCTTAATGGTTTCGGTAAGTAAAGAAAATATTAGTTGGTTTTTGAGCACTTTGAAACAACTTAACGGGAAAGCCACAGAAACTAAATGTATTATTACAGATAAAGATATGACCGAGCGAGATGTAATTAAGGAATTGTTTCCTAAACTTTCATTAATTTGATGTATGTTTTGAGTATTTTCAAACTTTAGTTTATGCCAAATCTGAAGAAGATTTTACAAAAACCCTGGACAGCTTTAAGGAAATTGCACCAAAAGCGGTCTTAAGCTATTATATGAAAAATTGGCATGATATTAAGCATCAGTCAATGCATACAGAATCCTGCAAAAATAATTTTCTTAATAATACTAATAATAGATTGGAATCTATTAACGGTAAAATAAAAGATGTTGTTTCAAGAAATAGCAGCCTTGCAGACTTTTTCATAGGATTCTTTAAAATAACATCTACTATGAAATCCGAACGCGCCCATAAGTTCATATATAGTGAATTAAAACGGACTGTCACTAAATTTGAAGCTGAAAGTGTTGAAGCTCGATATTTAAAACTATTGACAAAAGAACCTGGAAAACAATTAATCAAACAGCTAGAATTTTCAAGAAAGGTAAAAGATATACAACAGGATTTAGCACTTCATAATTCCTTTTTAATAAAATCTTCAGAATGGACGATTAATACGGACATTTATAAGTGCTCTTGTTCATATTCTATTTCCATGCTTTTGCCGTGTCGTCATATATTTGCTGTCAGAAAACTATTAAATCAGCCTCTATTTGATCCCCTCTCGCCAGATAAAAGATGGACCGTAGGTTACAAATCAGTGTTATTCCCAGAATCGATGCCTGACGAAAATGAAACTGAAAACATTTTTCCAAATGTTGCTATTACCATAGCAAAACCAAAACATATAGTCTCATATGGCCAGAGACGACGGAATATCTTACCAATAACTAATAGTCTTGCGGATCTAGCCGCTCAGCGGTCAAAAATGTTATACGAAGACGAAAATAATTATTACTTATTATTAAGAAATATTGGGAAGAAGATATTGATATTAAAAATTTTACCAGTCAGTGCAATAGATAGTCGTAATAGAGACAAGGTATCTTTTTTACTAACTACAGGTATTTCTAATTTTATGAAATATTTTTTTAGGAGAGTCAATTAGTGTCGGCTGATATGTCCCCTGATGACATTAGTAACAATAATAATTGGAATTTAGAAACGTAGCACTTAGAAAATAATGTCTGGGTTCTAGCAGAAAACGTGATTGTAGAAGAACCTGTAGTTGAAAATAATGATGAAATTGAAAATTTGGATGTATCTTCCTCAAATAAGATTGTCATACTGGAAAATATTGTACTGCCTAGTGCTAGTCAAATTTTAAATAATGAAAATACTAAAAACATGGTATCTAAGTAAAAAACCTTCAATATAAAAAAAATAATAAAAATATTTTAATTTTTTAGGAGTTGGATAATATTTAAAATGCCAAAGAAAATTAAAAAAAGAGGTAGAGTAAAAGATGAGGCTCTGACAACCATTGGCTTGCCTAAAAGAAGAAAAATTAATAAAAAACCTACGCCATTTGCCAAACTTAGCATTAATGAAAAACAACAATTTATTCTAAGGTTGCTAAATATAGAGGATAACGAATTTACATCCATTAATGACGATATTAAAAAAATTACTAAAGATGATGTTCATTTAATGGATAAAAGCATTTTATTGTACGTAATTATTATGTTTTAACACCTTAATAATACCTCCTAAATTACCTTATTACAATCCCAGTCACATATCACCTATTTTTAACCGGTGTATACGTAATGTTTATATAACCTCACTTTTTTTCCGGTCGACACCTATTCAGCCGGGATATATATTGCCATTAAGGTATTATGACGTCATCTATGATGTAACATAATAGAATAACGGTCAAATATGCTCAGCCGTTAACGGTTTTCTAGCCACAACGTTAATTTAAAAATGCTAGTTAATAACCTAATACTAATACTTCTTTATTTGCTCATATACATCCAACAGCTTAGCATCGTCAAAAAGTTTACTGTCAAACGCCAATAATACAGTGCATGGGAGACCCCTGTATGCACTGTATTATTGGCGTATTAATGTATCACAGTTTTACCTACATAACATAGCAAAAAAAAACTTACATTTTGTTCACAATCTAAAGGGATCTAAAATTTAATACAAGTATGAAAGTATAATATTCGATAAATTTTTGATAAACTAGGTCAAAAACTATTGTAGAATTCGTCCAATGAGTATGGACACATCTCCAAAATCAGGTTTTTCGTTACTTGCTTAAATCTATTTAAATGTAGTTGTTTTGTGGTTTCGGGTATTGCATTAAAAAGTTTTATGGCATTAGTCATATAGCCCTTATGGGTCAGACTAAGCCGGTGTTGTGGAAGTAAGAGATTTCCCCCATGTCTGGTGTCATATAGGTGCCTACTATTTACTGTACTAAATCTAAAAGAATGTGTTCTAGCAAACATCAGACATTGGTGAATGTATAGTCCAGGCATTGTCATGATTTTTAAATTTTTGAATAAAGGTCTACAACTATCTGTTGGTTTTTTGTTTTCTACAATTCTGAGTGCCGATTTTTGCAACTTAAATGCTCTCGTAACCCATGTACTGCACTTTAATTGATTAATTTTGCAAGAATTTTACTGACCATCATTTCTGCTTGATAAGAGTAGTGCTGTCTGCTTTATCGGATCATAAAAACCAGAACTATGAGACATAAAAGAAAAGGCAGAATATGCAGGGTAAGAAAGTAGGGAGAACCCGAAAGTAGTGAGACATAAAACAACAGTAGATTCCTTACATCAAAATAATGTGATTGAGGTCAACCTGCCTTATCCTAATTTTAATACTAATTGAAATACAGGGTGTTTAGAATAAATATAATTTCTTATTTTGTGTTATAACCAAATGGATCTATTTTATATAACCGGCAACATTGATTAATTTTAAGTTTGCAACTGTCACTTCGCGTCCTCGCTCTCTTCCATTCGACATGGCGAACGATACGTTTGGGTTTTCTTTGTTTTATTTAATTGTAAATGTATTACGGTAAAATAAAGATTTAAAAAGGAATATGGTCAATCGTCAATGATTAGCCCGAGGTTTACACACAGGGTGTCAAAGTATTATTTGATTTATCGTTTTATTCTCATAGGTCCTGAACCAATTGATATACTGACATGAAATTTAGAACATACACGAGTCTTTTATAAAGAAAAATAAAATTCCGTATACAGTTCTCGCGTTTTTGGTAGAGGGCGCTCGTTGCGTTAGTTTTGACTTTTTTAAATAATAAACAACTACGCTAAGGAATTCAATTTTGGGGTTATACAAGCCTTTAGCTCCTACAATCCTTTTTTGTACTTAAATTCTTGTCCTTAAAGATTGTATTCGCGTTTTGCCAGGGCCCGTTGCGTACATATTCAATCTTATCTTGTCTTTAATAGTATTTCCCGATAAATGAACGACTGCAAGAATATCCTCGATACTCAAAAAGGGACTAAAGAACGACATTCAAAATTACAGAGCTATATCGATCTTACGTAATTTCTCGAAACTTTTTGAAATAGTTCTTGATAATAGAATATATGCCAATGTCAAATTAGACATAGCACCTAATCAATTTGGTTTTGTCAAAACTCGCTCCTGTACAGTAAACCTGGCTTGCAAACAAAATTACAAAATTAAAGTATTACCTACTGATCTTTGCAAAAATTGTAATGTTACAGGTGACCTAAATCACATATTTTTTGATTATAAAAAATATACTCAAGAAATGAAGATGCTAGTTATTAATTTAGGCGTGGAATGTAAAGTGGCTAGTCCATTTAATATTATGCATTTATTGGCACTAGAAAATGTAAAAATATTTAATTATCTAATTACCTTCCTTAGAAATGTAAGACTTAGTATTTAGTTTAGATTTTTAATTAGAATAGTTATCACAGTTCCAAGTCTCATTCCCTTATGTTTCCGTGGTCAATATCCCTTGTATTGTATTAAGTCGCCCTGACAGAGCCCAGCGGCGTGAAGTCTGTCTCACTGGCTTAAATGTCTTAGGATAGCATAATGTAGCTAAGAACCGTCCTACAAATTAGATATATTAAAGATAAGATAACATTAAAAAAAATAAAATAAAATACATAAAGGATAAAGAATATTTTTAAATCAATTATTAAAGTAGTTAGAAATATGCCATACGTAATAATGGCAAATCAAATCCAATATAAAAATTGTAACTGGCTGCATGGTTAAATGCCACATGCCAACAAAAAAAAACCTGGCTTGCCTAAATGAGTATTTGTGTCAGCATTTGGATAATAGAGGTTAGGTTGATGTAATATACCTGGATTCCTGCAAAACTTGACCATTTAGTACTTCTTCATAAGCTAACATTTTTTGGTTTTTCTAAGCCCTAAGGATTTACTTGCTTTAATAAAATCTTACTTACGAGGTCATAAACAATGTGTTCCGCAAGGATCTAATTTGGGCCCAGTTCTCTTTTTATTGTTTATAAACGATCTTACCAAATTACTGTCTTGTCAAAGTTTACTGTTTGCGGATGATATAAAATTGTTTACAAAAATAGATACTAAAGGCCATTGCGAATTCCTTCAGGTAAATCTTAATGAAGTAGAGAATTGGTGCAATGTCAATAGACTATATTTAAATGTTAATAAATGCTCTATTCTCTCATTTTCTAGAAAACTGTTGCCAATCAATTTTGACTATAGAGCAAATAATGTTGTGTTAGCCAGAGTGGATGAGGGGATTGATCTGAAATTAAGTTTCGCCAAGCATGTAGTAAAAATAGTTTATGACTCTGCCAAATTGTTGGATTTAATTTATCGAAACTCTCGGCATTTTGATATTATTAATAACTACTTTTCTTCTCTTACATACGCTTAAAAATAGAATACGGATCTCTAATTTGGTACCCAATTTATAGCTGATAGATGATATTGAGCGCATTCAGCGCAAGTTTATTCAGCGAAGTATCTCTGGTTTAGAGAGAAAGGTGTCTTTCCAGCCAGACGTTTGGATAGTCAATTATACTTAAATAAATTTAATATTATACCCTTAGCAAAAGGAAGAGAAATTCTTTCCATAAAATTCTTATATAACCTTATTCATAACAAAATTGACTGTTCCACTCTTTTGGCTAGATTAAATTTTCGGGTACCAAGAAGAAACTCTAGGCCTTTTAGATTATTTTTTGTAAATCCCGCTAGGACTAATATTTTGTTTAAATTCCCTATTAATATAATGTGTCAGAATTATATTAATAATAATTTACATGAACGGTTCGATATTTTTGTTGACAGTTTAAGGTCCATTATAGAAAGTATAAAGTAAATAGGTGATGCAGAGTCTTTCTAGTATGTATATAGATAGTTTGTTTAGTACATAGAATTTTAAGTACAGTAATGTATGGATAATCCGAACAGAAAGTTGGCGGACCCCGCTCGGTTTACCAAAACTTTCCGATTATAGAATTCATAATAACTGATTTCTATAATCCGAACACGTTCGGTTTATAGATAACTTTCTTCACCATATAAATGCACTCTCACCATAAAACATATTTGTACATAATGGATTTAAAAACATTTATTTATGTGCATACATAAATGCATATTTCAAAATAAAAATAAACTTAACAGGAAATCAAACAAAAGATTCAGTAAAAATTTATCTAACAAGAAAAATAATTATGATTTTTTAAGAAACCAATTAACTGCATACATAATATGGACATACTTCATTGCCTCTTAATATTTTCTTTGAATAAAATTATCCAGAGTTCTTTGAACAGATTTTTTTATGCTTAGATCGACAGCCTTCTGTCGAATTCTTCTTAGAAGGATCACTTCATGCAGTGGTAATTTATTTTCTTCCGCCCAACGTAGACACTTATCAAATGAGATCACCGCTTGTTTACTGTTTCCATAAAACACGTCAAAACAATTATAAAAAACCACGGAACGTCTTGCTGCAAGAACAAACTTACAATTATGTACTACTCACATAAATTAAATGTTGCATCATGTTTTCGCACTACACGCCCACGCTCGCGTACGTACCGACAGTTCGGATTACGGAATTCACGGTGTTCAGATTATGGAATCAATTTTACGCAATTGGGGCATTCGGATTATACGGGGTTTGGACTATCCATACATTACTGTATTTTGAGTTTCCATTTTTATACATATTTTTGTAATTTTTTTTTATTAACTTTGCATGTGCTGAAGTAAAAACTTCAACATATTTTTTATTGTTTATTTTTTTTAATTCTTTGCTGTAATTGGGTAACAAACCTGTTGGAAATAAATGCCTCTTTTTTTTGTACTGCATAAGCAAGAGGTGAGATATCTGTGTGGCGCAGCCTTTAGGGATCATTGTCGGCCTCTGTTTGTTGAGGAGAGGATTCTCACTTTGATTTACTTATTTATTTTGATGACAGTCGAATTGGTTCACAAGAAATACAAAGGACCTTATGATCATAGTCACAATGCTTATAAGACCAGGTTTAATAGTGAGAATTTGGGTCTGTGCATTCCAAAATCATCTCTTAAAAAATACTCTATAATATATGAGAGTAAAAATATATAATTGCTTGCCTCTTGAATGCAAAAGTATAGAGAACAATAGGCAATTTACACGTAGTGTTAAAAATTGTTTATTGACCAAAGCATAAGCATAATGATGTTTTATAGTTAAGGCTCACACTAATGTACCTATTATTTTTAATTTCTGTTAGGTTTAGAATTATCGTATTTTTATCTGGCTTTATTTAATCTCTAAGCACTTTATTTTAATATCCACAATGCTGCAAGTTATTAAAAACTATTTTCATTTTAGAAGTTTGTAGCCTATCTGTTTGTAACAATGTATTTGTTTTTTTTTCTTTATTTTCTTTATATACTTTTTTTTAAACTTTGTAAATAAGAGCTTTTAGCTCTGTATACAATAAAGTATTTTTTGATTGATTGATTGATTCTAACCAAATTTTGCAGTTTACCAAATTCTCGACTCGAAAATAGATTAAAGAGTTATTGTCACAGCTGTTTTGTAATTTAAGTGTCACACCAAAGGTCGAACCATAGGACTGTATAATTATTGTTTTTAGACGAGATTCATCGATAATTTCAAAAGGATTGCAGCAGTGCCACATCCCTTTGATCACGGAGAAGATAGAGCTATAATTGCTTTTGCTAAGAATCCAGAAAGTATAAAGGAAGCAAAAGATGCAGGTGCATCGCTTGCTGGAGGCGTGGACCTAATTAAACAGATTCAAAATGGTCAGGTAAGGATTTTACTTTTTTTTTATTGGTAAAAATTGACCTTCGTGTAATAAAGTAATGGACTTTGATTTAAGACTGTAGATATTTAACAAAAATTTTTTTTAGCAATTTTTCGCATTTTATTATTTTCCTTTCTATGGATTTTTATTGATAGAGTTCTTTAATAACCTAATAAATAGGAAGTCAGCTATATTAGTCACTTGTTAGATTCTTCAGTTATTTATGGTGACCTATCCTGCGCAAATCCATAAAAAATTACAGCATTTTCCTCGACCTATTTTCATGTAGCATTTTAATAGTACTTTCTTTTAGGTACACTTAAATGATTTCCAATATAGTATTGCACATCCCGATATTTTACCCGAATTGGTGGTTTTAAGGTAAATATTTTAGTAGTTTTCGCCCTTAATGACTTTAACATATTGTCTATTTTTTAACAGAGGAATTATGAAAAGGAAATTTCCGAATGCCAAAAATGACACATTAACCCCTTTAGTAGGAAAAGTCGTTAGTCAATTCGTAAATGGTATTAGTTATCAGGCTTTAAAGGACGAGTACGAGAAAGATTTTGGCCAGATCGAGGCGACTTTGGGAACGGTAAGTGAATGTTTTCGGTATTGTTATATGAAAATATTTCTCATATGTATTTAAAAAATATTCTCAAAATTATGAGGAAAATTCTGTAGTTTAGCAACTTTTGTCAATTCAATTTATTTTAATGGAATGTCCTGGTTGTTTATTTTAGTAAAAAAAACTTGGAAATATTTTGATTATTATCAATTCGAACATAAAATGAATGAATCAGTGAATCGCTACTCGTTGACAACCTGTTGGCCATAATTCGACTGTGGAAGGTCGAAGTCCAAGGTTATGCAGATGATTTGGTAATCTTGTTAAAAGGAAAAAATGAGAAAGCAACCTCAACAGTACCACAAGAAGTGCTGAACATCATACTAAAATGGTGGGAAAAGGGGGAAATGTCTATTAATTCGCATAAAATGGTAATAGTGCCATTCACCAGAAAATGGAATATGGGCGAACTCAAACCGCCAATCCTAAGAGGTGAAACCATCCAATTTGCAACGGAGGCGAAATATCTTTTAACTATTAACAATATAAAAAATTTGATTACATATGCGAATACATTTATCAAAGATACTCAAAATAAAAACATAAATAATGCAGGCTAAGTTGTAATAATAAAAATTAAAAACATTACAAAAGTTGACTATTTAAGAATATTTTGACTTTATTCTTAAATGAATTTAAGGAAAGTTTAAAAACTTCAATGATGCTTTCCGGAATTAAATTCACTGCCCTATAAATTCTTGCTAATGGGTAATTAAATGCATAGTTTATTCTGAAATGTGACTCATTAAAAAGTAAAGGCGAAGCACCCTTTGAAGTCCAGAGAATCCAACAACACCTAAAAGTTATGGCATATCAGTCAAGGAATTTACAATTTTATAGAACAGAACGAGATCTAAATAAATACACCCAGCTGTTAATAATAATAGTGTTATGAAAATGTAAATACGTTAATTATTCTCCTAGTTTTTGTACAATTTTATTAGTATTCTGTAGTTAAAGTTGATTCGTAGGGTTTCTTTAGGGTTCTACTTACGTTTGGTTTGTTATTTTTATCTATAGTGTTTAGTTTTTAAGTAGTTCATCTTGTTCGAGAGCCCCATTTTGACCCCAATTTAGGTTATTTAGGTTATATTATTGTAAATCCCTGTAGTTCTAATTTTCTAGAATTTGTATACTTGCTTGCTTTGACTGTCAGTATTCAGTGGCAGAAATCATGGATGATGTCATATTAGGATTAGATGTTATGAATGCTCAGCAGTTTAAAATGGATGTATATAACCGGATATTGACGACGAGAAATGAAGAGATTTGTATGCACCACTTATATGAAGATAAAGTAAATACCAAAGTCGTTAAGTTATTCAAGGATGTTACTATACCAGGAAATTCAGAGGTGGTGGTTAATGCTACAACTGGAGGAAAAGAGGGAGAAACTGTTTTGATTGAGCCGATGGAAAACTGCAAACTATATGGTCAAGGAATTTTTCCAGCCAAGACGTTATCTACGCAGAAGAAATCTACTGTTTTGGTTCGAATGGTAATTTTAAAAGGATATGATCAACACCTGAAACAAGGAGAGAACATTGGAGTATGCTCTGAAGTAGTGGCAATCATGAAAAATGCTAATAGAAGTCGTTATTTAAACAGACCTTTTCCTGTATGTTTACAAAACCTATTTGAAGAATCTTCTGCCAATTTAACCATGGACCAGTGTAGTAAATTGCGACGTTTTCTTAAAGAAAATCAAGATGTGTTTTCCTTGCACGATAATGACCTGGGAAGAACTGATTTGGTGCAGCATCGAATTAACACTGGAGACAATGCTCCGATTAAACAAGCACCTCGAATAATTCCGATAGCTAAACAAGGAAAAGTTTCGTCAATGCTTCAAGAAATGAGGACACAAGGAGTGATAGAACCTTCTCAGAGTCCTTGGACATCTCCAGTTGTGCTAGTGAAGAAAAAGGATGGATCCACTAGATTTTGTGTAGACTATCGGCGACTGAATGACATTACCAAGAAAGACAGTTATCCCCTACCAAGAATTGACGACACCTTGGACACGCTATCAGGTTCACAATGGTTCTCAACACTCGATCTAAAGAGTATACTGGCAGGTAAAGATGCATCCAGAAGATAAGGAAAAGACTGCATTCTCGACTGGAACAGGACTTTGGCAGTTTACAGTAATGCCCTTTGAACCCTGCAATGCTCCAGCTACCTTTGAGAGACTTATGGAAACAGTTTCACGTGGAATGACTTGGGAATCATGTTTAGTTTGTCTGGATGACGTCATCATACTGGGAAAAACATTTGAAGATCACTTGAAGAATATTCAAAAGGTATTTGTTAAACTGTGAGAGGCCAACCTGAAGTCCTAAAAAATGTTGCTTATTTCAAAAAGAAGTTCGATACCTTGGCCATGTAATATCAGAAAAAGGTGTCAAGACTGATCCAGATAAAGTAGAGGTAATCGAAAATTAGCCACGATCCACTGACAAACACCAGTTAAGAAGCTTTCTGGGCTTTTGTACCTGTTACAGAAGATTTGTAAGAAATTTCGCTAATCTTGCAAAGCCTCTATATAAGCTCACGGAGGACAAAATGGTATTTAGTTGGTCAACAGACTGTGAAGAAGCATTTCAACGGTTAAAAAGAGCACTATGCACATCTCCAATTTTGACATATCCGATTCCTGGACAAACTTTTATTTTGGATACCGATGCGAGTAATGGTGGAATTGGGGCCGTTCTATCACAAAAATATGAAGATGCCGAGCAAGTGATAGCTTATTTCAGTAAAACGTTATCAAAACCAGAAAGAAACTATTGTGTCACCAGACCTCTTTTATATGGTCCAAGTGGTTCAGTGTTGTATCATTTAATCATACATAAGATTAGTTTTCTTTTTTGAATAGCTAATTATAGAACATTTAGCAAGATTAAGTTGCATACAATTCAGATCACACCATCCAGCCAGATCCTTCTGCAAAGCCACACAGTTCTCTGTAGTTTCAATAACTTTCAAAATCTTTAAGTCATCAGCAAATAAAAGTGATTGGCTTGCAAATATGCAATTCTTTATGTCATATACAGAACAATTAAAAATAAAAGGTGACAAATGAGCGCCCTGGGGCACTCCAGATGCAACATATACGTTAGAAGACTTAAACTCCCAAATCTTCAATTAAGTGAAGATCCATTAAAAAAGAAGTCAATGAACTTCCAAGCTCCCATGCTTACCCAAAAGCAATCGATGATTCACCCTGTCAAAAGCCTTGGAGATGTCCGTATATACGGCATCTACCTGACATCGGCTCTCCAAGGCCCTTAACAAGTTCTGTTCATATGCCAGCAGGTTGGTAACAGTAAAGCGACCAAGAATAAATCCATGTTGGGCTGTAGAAAAAAATATTCTTAAAAGTCAGATACATTTTCTGGTGAACAATTTGTTCAATAATTTTGCCAAAGATAGAACACTTAGAAATACTCCTATAATTCTTCACATTTGTTTTGTCTTTACTCTTTTAATATATAGAAGTAATATATTAAGTTACCTTCCAAATATCAGGAAACACACCTATGGAGAAGGATATATTAACCCTTTCACTGCTAGCCGTACTGGTAGGCAGCCGACATCACTCTGCTGCGCTAATATGCGTCGTCCGCATTGAGTCGATAAGATTCCAACAGCTAGCACAAAAAACTAGAGTTTGGTTTAGGGTTTTATTTGAATTTAACAATCTGGTAAAAAACAAGATATTACAAAAAAAATCACGAGAAAAAAACAGGAAAAAGTGCAAAAAATTTTTTATTGTCGCTTTAACTTGAATATATTTATGTTGCACATTCTGGCCACGAAAAAATATACTCAATTACAAAAAATTATAAAAAAACAAAAAGAACATTACCAACACTAAAAGAAAAAACTACGGGTCTCGTTGAACATGGTACCTTTCGAAGCATGGGGCTACACACAACCCTACGTCGCATTCTTCACACATGTATGTCGACTCTCTTCGTAACTTGTGTTGAGTACAAACATAGCACCTTCTCCGACCGGTCAAGGTGGAATTTTCCTTGGAAAATGCCTCGCAGTCAGGCGTCACGCAGCTGGCCTGGTTTCCCTTCGTGCTGAGTATACAATGTCTCCTTGATTTGACTCTAGCATTTGAGATACCAAATCGAGTTGGAATTTCGCCAGCGGTATCTTTTTCTTGGTGGCCTCTTGAAAAAGCACATGTGAATTAAGAAGGACCATACCCATGATATGGAAAAAAACTTTTTTGTACCACTTGGTACTTCTTCTCACTGATTCAATGGAGCTTAGTAGCATGTCCGTTTTATCTACTGCCCCCATACTCTTGTAGTCAATAATACATGATGGTTTCAGAATTCGGCGACCGGTTGCTCTATCAAGTTTTCCCGTCTCTTTCACATCCTTATCATGAACTGTACTAAGCATGAACACCTCGCGTTTGTCGCACCATTTCACAGCTATAAGGCGACTTTTAGCAGTGCGGAAGGTGAACTCGCCTTTTTTCAGTTTTTCGTGAAATTGAGGCATTTGTTTTCGATTTTTGCCCACAGTTCCACAAGCGTTAGTGCAGCGATCATACAACCATAAAAATAGATCTCGACTGCTGTACCAGTTGTCAATAAAAAGTGTATGACCTTTATCTAAATAAGGATCGAGCAGGGTTATAACCACGTGTCCAGATTTTCCGAAATCTGATTCCATCGTTTCTGTAGTTGACCCAGTATATATAATAAAGTCTAATATGTACCCACTAACCGCATCACACAGGACAAAAAACTTGATGCCAAAGCGGTGTCGTTTTGAGGGGATGTACTGCTTAAAAAAAAGCCTACCTTTATAAAGCATCAGACTTTCATCTATACACAATTCCTTGTATGGAATGAATGAACCTTTGAATACATGTCTCATGTGATCCACTATTTTTCAAATTTTCCGTAAGGAATCATCGTTCTTGGGTAAATGGTTATTTGAAAAATGCAGCATACTCATGATCAGCAAGAAACGGTCCCTAGGCATTGTGTTCCCGAAAACAGGTGAAGCTTACAAAGGATCTGTTGACCAATATTCTTGTATTTGGAGTTTCTTCACCCGCGCCATAAGAAAATTCAGAGTGAAAAATCGGTGCATTTCTTGAGAACTAGTGTTTTTCCATTGATTCAGCCTGGAGTGTGGTCGAATACCTTCCTTATTTTCTAGAACATATTCATAAAATTTATTAGTCTCATTCACTATAAAAGCAGTTATCTCCTCCAAAAAAAAAACTTCAAAGCAGTCATATTCTGAACAGTTCTCAAATAGATCTGTACATTATGACCAGAATTTCTAGTATTAAAAGGGAATACATGGGGCTGAATGTTCGCATTTTCCCATATTATTTTAGCATGTAAATCGACAGTTTAATTATCTTGGGGCTCCTCTGTCTCACTTTCATCGTTATCGATGTCGGAAGCATTTGCTGTCAATTCATGAAGCACCGCTGGCACAACTTCGTCGTCTTCAGAATAGCTTTGTGTTAGGATTTCTTCCAGTTCTGCAGTTGTATAATAAGACCCCTTCCTTGGGAAGGGAAGAGACATTTTCGTTACTATTCAACAGCTAAAAACAGATAAATTCTAAAAACACTACTTCACTTACACGTTGCAGAAATCTAACTGAGAACGCAGAGCAGAGACGTTTGCCATGCTTCTCACACTGAATACTGGTGGGGCAGTTATTATAATATCTAGACGCGAATAAGCGATCACCGCAGCGAGGCGAAAACAGCTTGCGCATAAAGGCGACACCCGCACGCTTCGAACAAAATAAATAAGACGCATATATGCGGCATCCGCAGCGAAAGGGTTAAATATTTTAGATAGCAAACTAAATAGGATACATTGGGTTGGGTTGGGTTAGGTTTGGACATACAATTCTTAATAACATAAGGTGGAATGCCATATAGTCCATCCCTCAAGTTATTATTCATTTGCGATATTGCATTAAACACATCTATAACGCATATTCATTTTCATCAGTTCGAAATTAAAATGGAACGCATATTCACTTAATACATTTTCATGGGGTTCGGTTGGGTTTTTTAGTAGTACTCCTCAAATGAATAGGAGGCATTCATTAAAAGGTAGTTGTAAATGTAATAGGTCAAGAGCCTTAATACCTGTTGGAATACAATTATAAAACTTTGCGGCTAAATACCTGGTTCCGTTTCTGGACCTTTCAAGTCGGTTAAAATCTGGCACAAGATCTCTACAATTACTAGTTAAATAGTAAGTGTTCATGAGTTTTATAGAGATTTAAGTTTTAATGGACATGCAGCAAGCAGTGTAGAATGTAAACAGAAGGTAGTGTGAATATTTTAAGCCTCTTAAATGATTTCCTGCAATCTTGACGATATCCCAGTCCAGTCAGGGTACGAATGCATTTTCTCTCCTGCCCAAACACCTTGTCTATATGCAAATGATACCCTTATTAGATTTGTGTATAAAATTTTTACACATTTTTTGACAATAGTGCAGATGTTTTGTCAAATTTTCAAACACAGCCCTAGATTTTTTTTTACGAATTTTAAGAGCCTCCTAGGTTTTTAAATAACGATCTATCACGCCTCTTAAAAAAATATTTTAAGGGATTTTCACGTAAGAACTCACGTGTTAGAGAGAGAGACGAATAATATATCTTTATCTTTAGACAATATTCCTCGATTTTAGTTATACCACATATAATTAATTTACCATAAATTTTAGCTAGACATGGATGAAAAACATCTGGAAGAGAACTTTGCGGCGTTAATAAACGACGTAAATACTCAAAAACCAAAGAGAGCCGGAGGTTTTATTAATCGGTAAGCGCATACAAATTAAGACTTGATTTACTTATAACATTATATAACCAAAATACGTCCTGCATTAGGCCTTCTTATATTTTTTTTTAAATAAATTTTTCAATTTCCTATCAGGTGCATATTATGGAGTCCACCATCAAGGGAAACACTTAAAATCGACCACGAACAATATCTTACAGCAACATCAGAGCCTAAAAAGGAAGAGAAAAATCAAGAGGATGCGCAAAAAGAAGATGATGAAGAAGAGGAGGTAAAAGAAGGAGTGGTGACTTTATAAAAATACCTTATAATATAATAAACAATTTGTTAGGATTATTTCATTTTTTTTTTAAATTACAGTGTCCCATAACCGTATTCAAAATTATTGGATAGACGTAAATAAAAAACAGACAGTTCTTTAAATTTTATTGACTTCTAATTAGGTTAAAATTTTTAATAACTAAATTTAGGAAACAGAAGTAAGGTAAGTTATAGAAAATAGAAAAAGTTATGCTACTCTCCGTGGAGTATCTGTAGTTTTTGTTGTGTATAAGGTTGTCAGCTTTGGTCTTTAATATTGCGCATTAATTGTGTTTTCAGCTATAGAGGCAATTATGATAATTTTCTTTTCAATGCGCTTAATCTTCTTTCTTAAACGCCCCACACACGCTATGATTTGCTGTACAGCAGGCAATACGATTTGGTTTTAAACGACTGTTTGAAAGACGGTTGATACGTTTGTGGCGTCGTTGAACTGCCGATTGTACAAGCGATCGCGTTTCACTTTTTCTGCAATATATGTATGTGATTTGATTTGAATATTATATGTGTTAATATATAGCTGAAAATTTCCTCTTTTGAAAATATATTTAAACTTGACGACAGAGAATCGGTGAATATGTTTGTATACAAAACACCCCCCTTGCCCCTGAGAAGATGTTTAACTCAAACAAGTTGTTGTTTACTAATTCTAATCTTTCAATGTTCTAAGCGATATACAGTGTAATCACGCGAGAACAACTCGCTGTCGTAGACCGCATCCTGTAGCCAAGTTTTAGATACTGCAACCATATCTTACTCGTCCTCATACAGATACATACAGATTTATAAAAAGCATGAGTGACTATTAAGAATGACTATTAAGAATTCGAACATTCTAAGGCAATACATCACTGAGGCTATACAAAGAGCTTCCTATTAGACAATTTACTCAGTTTAAATGCTACCCACGACCAGATATAATTTTTGGAGCGCCGTTGCTATAAACACATCTCAGGTTCTCTTTGCCAGCTTTAAGTCGGTCATGCAACTGCTTTGTGAGATTCCTATGCAGTTGTAATTGATTTGGAGTCTTATCATTTGTGAGGGAGAGGTGCTTTGGAGAGGGTACATTTTTGATCTTCTTGGAACATTTTATCAAGGTGGAAGCAACATCAGCAGAAGTGCATATCATCTTAAACGGTCTACACTTATTACCAACTTTTTTGCTAAGCCTAAAAACAATAAAACTCCCGTCATCAAGAGGTTTGTTCGGGACAGCAACTACAGACCACATCGTTGATATTCTCTAAAGATTCTAAGCAGTTAAAAATCATAAAATTCTTTTTCCTGATTTCTGTTTCATGGTACTCCTGAGATAGTTCTTCAATGTGTCCAATAGCAGTAGGAGAACTGCTGTGTTGACAGACTTGCTTGACTTAAATGTGTTCAAGCTGAGCCGAGACTTAGTTAGGAGAGCATTATGACTCTTAAGGAGATTATTTTCATCTTCCACTTCACTAAGCAGTTTTTTTAAATATGTTATCTCAGGTAATATGTCTATATATAGATATGTTACTTATAAGTGCTGGAAGAGATGCATTAATATTTTGGTTGCTGGGCAATGCCTAAGACTCTATATTAGTTAGGTTCTTCTTCTTGCAGCTTGGACACTACAGAATACATGTGCGATTCTGCAATAACAGGACACGCGACTCTGTAGTAGTTTGGATTTCACAGCATATGCTACAAATCAGTCAAGAGATATCCAAACGGCTGTTTTCTATCTTCTTTGGAAACACACTTAGATTCACATACACAGCAAGTCATAAGATCAGATTGACTCATGATATTGCCCCAATAAAATTGTAAATGAATACAGACTAAATAAAGTTTAAGACGGCTGTAGAGAGATAATGCTAAAAATTATCTGATTTGACACCAAAATCTTTTCGGGATCATTATAATAATAAGCTTTATTTCCAACAGGTTACAAATACCCAGTTACAGGAAAATCAATTAGATATATAAATGTACAAGTACGAATGTATGAACTGTATCAGATCCATGCAACTAAACTATAAAAGAATTGCTATTTAATAAAAAAAGTAGTGAGTTTGAGAAAATAAATAATAAAAAATCAACACTAAATTAGGATAAGGATCAATAATTAATCTAAATCAAAAGAGCAGAAAAAAAAGAGTAAATAAATGTATTCAAACTAAGAACTAAATAACCTAGCCTCCCCCACCGACCATACGCAGGTGATTCAAAATAAGTGCCAGATTGTCATGGTGAATATCACAAGAATCAGCAATAGTGTTAAAGTAGTAACACATAAAGTGAATAGGAATGTTGGACCTGGCTGTGTCTACGTTAAAAGCTGAATACTGTCTAGATCCTGGGCGTGGTACATGAAAGCAAATCCTTTGCAAAAGGGATGGGCAGTCAATTTTATGGTTAAGTAAATTAAATAAGAATTTCACCGAATGCATTTCTCTCCGCAAGTGACCGTTCAGTATCTCTAGAGAGCAGCAGGTTATGGTCAAAATCTCTTGGAGGATAGACTCCATCATCCTTAAATACCAAACATTTAAGGAATCGCCGTTGGACTGTTTCCAATAGGTGAATGTGCTGGTTGTAAATTTATTTATTTATTTATTTAACGATATCCACCAATTTTACAAAAATTAAATAACACAAAAGATACTAATATTAATACAACTTAAGGTAGATAATAGTAAGACATAAATCAATCAAAGTTACAAATTAATTTACAACAAAGAAACCTGTTAAAGTAACGAGTCACTAATTAATTTAAGAGAACTCCTAAAAGAAACGTGCAAGTCAAGACTATACCTATCGAAAGAACGGTGCATTCTAGTTACAGGATTATGCTGTCCATAAGAACTACTATCAAAATCTACATAGAAGATTTTTTTCAGTCTAGTCAATTTTTGCGCCCGAAAATTCAGCCCATTTAAAAGATAATCACAATCAGTCATGCCAGATATTAATTTAAAAATAAAACACAAGTCTGAATTATTACGCCTTAACTCAAGTGGGTCCAAAGAGAGAACTGACATGACCGACTTGTAATCAGTATGACCATTAGCTAATGGAACCAAGTTTAAAAGAACAATTTCTTAAGAATTTATTTTGGACTTTCTTAATATTTTCAATATGCGATTTATAAAATGGAGACCATACGGAATTAGCATACTCCAAACCAGAACGGACTAACGAACAGTACAGAACTTTATAGACAGAGCATGCGAAGTCTTGACTGCATCTAGTTATAACTCCTAGATTTCTATACGCTTTATGAACTAACTTTTCAGCATAAGACAAAAATGTCAATTTAAAAATCGAACATTACTCCGAGATCCCTAACTTCCGTTACCCTTTTTAAAATAGTGGAACCTATACTATAATCAAATAATGTAAAATTGCGAATTCTTTCAAAAGTTATTGAATAACACTTCGGAACATTTAAATCTAAACCATTAAGGTTGCACCATTCATAGTGATTATGCAAATCATCCTGTAACATTGAACATTAGAATCAATAGACAAAAACAGTTTTAAATCATTAGCGAATAATAAAAATTCACAATTTCTTACAAATAATCCTATATCATTAACAAAGATTGTAAAAAGCAACGAACCCACATGTGACTACTTAGGAACGCCAGATGGCACAGAGAAGCTGCTAGATAAGAAGTTATTAAGCCGTATACGTTGCGATGTACCCAGTAGATAGTCCCTTAGCCAACAAATAACATTTCATACAAAACCCAAAGCTTGGAGCTTTGCTAGTAGAAACACATGATTAACTTTATCGAACGCCTTCGAAAAATCCGTATAAACAGCATCAACTTGTGAACCCTTACCAAAAGCATTAAACAGATAATTTTCATAACATATTAAGTTAGTAACAGTGGAACGACCTTTTTAAAACCCATGTTGACTGTTAATAATAAGGCTTTTACATTGCCATGATAATTGCTTGGTTACAAGTGCATCCAAAAGTTTAATTAAATAAGCTTTGTACAAATTTTCAAAATTCTACGTCAAGGCGTTTTTGAGTTATAGATATTTTGAGAATTAAAAAAAATATATTAAAGTTTTTTTTTTAATAAACGCCCATGTAGGTGGCCAATAAAATTAATCAGAGAACTTTTGAGAATTAAAAAAAGGAGATTTTTTTTTAAATTTTAAAAGACAATAGAATTATGGATATTTTGAAAATTAAAAAAAAATATTAATTTTTTTTTTATTTTTTAAAAAACACTGAAATATGTGTATAATGAAATTTAGTTTAGATCGTAGTAGTCGCTGATCGTTTATAATTTTGATAAAGTTAGGATAGTTGTCGCTGTGTTTGTTTCTTTTTTGTTATTATAGGATAGTTGGCGTTGGGTTTGTTTTTTTTTCTACCTATATAATCGAATACTGTTTTTAAGTTTTTGTTGTTTTTAATAAGTTTTAGGTTATAGAGAATTTCCGAAATAGGTTGCTTTTGTTTCGTTTTCTATTTCGGATTTTATTGTTTTGTCTGATTAAAGGGTGTTTAGAAAATTTAGAGTGGTATATAGAATCGTTAAAAAAAGTTAAGAACTTTTTTCCTTATTCTCATTTTTCAATTTGTTAATTTGGGAAATAAATATGGAAAGGGAAGTTATTCCTATTTTAGGAGATGGAAATTGTTTCGATCGATTTCTTATTGTTTGTATAATAACGATGGACATCATAGGAAAATACGATTAATGGTTGTGGAAAAGGTAAGGAGATTTATCTTAAAGGAAAGGAGATTTATCTTACACACTGCCGATCAGAAACGCAGTAGATTACGAAAACTTGCTATCGTTGAATGGTGAATATGCGGGCCATGTTGAATTACACTGCATTGGGCAGTTGTTTCCTAACTATTTATTTAGGGTATATAGGGATGAAAATAATGAAAGTCAAGAGTATGGCACAGGAAATATTATTTGCAATTTGCTTTTTTCTGGCAATCTTGATAGGGTCATTATAGTGTTTTACGTTTTCGCCCCACAAATTTTGCGGAAAATGAAAACACAAGTTTTGTTGGAAAGCAATGTTCTTCAACAGTCTAAAAATAATAAACGTAAGCGAAAAAAAAATTTGACTGGTTACAGGGAAAAGTTAACCAAACCGTGTATCCGTTTGGTTAACTTTAGAACCAACAAAATTACCTAAAACAAAAGTGTAGACGTGCTGTATCAAACAACATTTCAAACGTTGTGCCTTATTTTAGCTTAGGCAATTTGGATAACACATGTGATTACTGTTTTGCACAATTTTTTTCATATGAAACGAACTTCTCTGGATATTTTGGTCTTTGTTGCAGCAATAAAAAGTTTAAACTGGCTGATTTTAAGACTCCTGATGAAATAAAATAGCTCTTTACTAATGATAATGATTTATCAAAAAATTTTAGGGCGAATATTCGTAAATATAATAATTCTCTATCCTTCGTTCCTGTTGAAGCAAATATAAAATTACCTCTGGGATATGGTCCTTATTGTTTTAGAATTCTTGGGACGGTATATCACAAGATTTCTGAATTATATTCCAAAAGCGTAAATTCTGCTTCTTACGGACAACTTCATATTTTGGATTTTTCTGAAGCCAACCAAATTAGACTTCAAAATTCTGCAAACACTTCTTTACGCAAAGATGTTCTTGAAATATTAAATAAAATATTAACTCAACATAATCCCTATGTGCGTTCATATAAAACGATGCATCAAAAGATATGTGAGGAAAAAAAGCTGGCTTTAAAAGAAAATCGGATGCCCTTAAATTTTGTAATGCGGTTTTATCATGAACCTCGGTCAGATCTGCAACGATATAATCATCCTACATGTCCAGAAGTAGCAGCAGTATTTGAATCAGTAGATGGAGCTCCTCCTTCCCATAGGAATATTGCTGTTTACCCAAGCGAGGGTGGGTTAAAAAATATTGATTACGACAGCATGCACTGTGACCCTATGTCGTATGTACTTATATGGCCGTGTGGAGAGCCAGGTTGGTATATTTCAATGCCAACTGGAGGTGAGCGAAAAACTAAGGTACGGCAAAATATTTCGATGCGAGAATATGTTTCATACAGGCTTATGGTTCGTGGTAATTCTGTAATTAATGCAGGAAAATTAAGCCAACAATTAGTTGTAGATTACTACTGCCGTATTGAAGGTGATTAAAGTTTATCCGTAACCAACAAGCAAAACTTCGAGTAGATACTTATATTGGTCTTGCCGATGCCTTACATGTAAGAGCTGAAAATGAAAATTTAAGAATTGGACGAATTGTTATATTACCCTATAGCTTTACAGGTAGTCCACGTAATATGATGCAAAATTATCAGGATGCAATGGCAATGGTCAGAAAATTCTGAAAACCTGATATTTTTTAAACTTTTACCTGCAATTCTCAGTGGCCGGAAATTAAAAACAGTATACATTCATATGAAACTCCGAATAATAGATCGGATAATATCGTAAGGGTTTTTCATTCAAAAGTAAAGCAACTGTTACGATTAATAAATCAGGAAGACATTTTTGGTGAAGAACAAACTTTTTTATAGTCGAGTTTCAAAAAAGAGGTTTACCTGATGTTCATTTGTTACTAAGTTTAAAAGATAACTGCAAGTTTCGAGAAATTTCGGATATTGATAACTGTATTTCCGCAGAAATTCCAGACCTGAATAACACAACACTGTACAATTTAGTTAAGGCACATATAGTGGACGGTCCTTGCGGCAATCTTAACCCCAAATCAGTTTGTATGGATGAGGGTAAGTGTACAAAAGAATTCCCAAAACCATTTATAGAACAAACAAAAGAAAACGTTAATGGTTATCCTCTTTATCAAAGGAGAAATAATGGTAGGACTATCACTAAAAATATTCATGGCAAAGATGTAGAAATTGACACCCAATACATTGTTCCTTACAATCCATTTTTATTAATGTAAGTATTTTCAGGCTCACATTAATGTTAAACTTTGTGCAAGGGTTCACAGCATAAAATATATACGTAAATATGTTTATAAAGGACATGATTGTGCTAATATACAGATTACTGCGGCGGAGAAAGGTACACTCCACCATGATGAAGTGTCAACATTTCTGAATACACGATATGTTAGTCCCACTGAAGCCGCCTACAGAATTTTTTGCTTCACTATGCATGAACAGTCTCACACAGTTATTCGCTTACCCGTACACTTACCGCAAGATCAACAAATATACTTTCGCGAGGACAATGCAACTGAAGCATTATTTAGAGCAGAAATGCAACATACAGAGTTAACTGCGTGGTTTGAGTTGAATAAAAATCCGTCAACCAGAAGTTCTTACATTTATCCGGAAACACCAGTTCATTATGTCTGGAATAAGCAAGGACATACCTGGAAAAAACGTGTAAAAAAGCTAAAAATTACTGGTCTAATGTACAATGTTTCTCCAACTGAATCTGAACGATATCACCTTCGTCTCTTACTACTTTATGTCGTAGGTGCTACAAGTTTTGACGACTTAAGGACTTACGATAATGTCCATTATGCTTCTTTTAAAGAGGCAGCGATGCGACGTGGGCTGCTTCAGGACGATACCGCATGGCATCGTTGTTTACAAGAAGCATCCTTTTTTCAAATGCCACATCAAATTAGGCAACTTATTGCTTATATTTGCATATTTCAGCAACCTTCTAATGCAGTCTCATTGTGGGATACTTTTAGGGATTCTCTGAGCGAAGACTACTTACTTCTTTACAGTCATCAGGATATTGCTTATAAACTCACTCTTAATGATATTAATAAATCCTTAACATTGCATGGTTTTTCTCTTTCGACATTTAATTTACCAATTGTAAATAATATACCATTAGTTCCAGACAATGCACCTCACTTAAGTTTAAATTATGATTGTGATTCTATGATTTTGCAGGCAAATCAGGAGCAACGTCTAATTATTAATGAAATAAGTAAAGTTATACAAGAAAACAATATTAACAGAAGCAATGCTTATTTTATAGATGGTCCAGGGGGTACAGGAAAAACTTTTTTGTATCAGTGTCTTATATCGAAGTGTCACAAAGAGGGTTTTGACGTAATATCAGTAGCATGGACTGGCATTGCTGCAATGCTTTTACCAAATGGTAGCACAGTACATAGCAGATTTAAACTACCTCTTAAACTTTACGAATCTTCGGTATCATCTTTAAATATTAACAGTAAAATGGCAGAAGATATTAAATTAACACGACTAATTATATGAGACGAAGCGCCAATGGCCAGTGCTCATGCATTACTGTGTGTAAATCGTCTCCTTCAGGATATAATGCGTAATAAACATCCCTTGGAGGTAAAATAATTTTGCTTGAGGGAGACTTTCGACAAGTTTTGCCGGTTGTTCCTCACTCTTCGAGACAGACAATTGTTCACCATTGTATTAAATTTTCTCCACTGTGGTCGAAATTTAAAATATTTAAATTGTATAAAAACATGCGCGCTAAATCGGAAGAGCAAGACTTTAGTGACTTTCTTCTTAAAATTGGCAATGGAGAATATCCTGCTTTAAGTAATGAGCAAACTGAAAATTCAGTTTTGATTAAATTGCCTTTAAGTTTAATAAGCAAACAGGACATCGTGACCGAAATTTTTGGCGTTGGATTTCTAAAAGCTGAAGATGTAATACAAGTCTCCAAATACGCAATTCTTGCACCAAAAAAACGAACATTGCAATCACATTAATACAAAAGTTTTAGATTTAATACCTGGATTCGTAAAAACGTATGTTAGTGTAAATCATTTAGTCACTGAAGAAGAAAACGAAATTCTTCAATTTTCAGTAGAGTTTTTAAATAGTTTGGAATTAAGCGGTTTGCCTCCTCATATTTTGACACTAAAGGTGGGTGCCAATGTGATGCTATTAAGAAATTTAAATGTATCTCAAGGCTTATTAAAAGGATCCAGATTAATTATAAGACAAATGTATGAAAACTGTTTAGCTTTGGAAATTATCACAGGAGTTAAAACAGGACAAAGGGTATTAATTCCTAGAATAGATCTTACGCCTTCAGATAGTTCATTGCCATTTAGTTTTAAAAGACGCCAATTCCCCATTCGTCTTGCTTTTTGCAGGACTATAAACAAGGCTCAAGGACAAACCCTAGAACGGGTTGGTTCGGTTAGAACGGTTGGCTAAATACCGGTTTTGGTAAATAAATACCAAAACCGGTATTTAGCCATGGCCAGCTATACGTAGCTGTCTCGCGCCCGATCGTTTGACAATTTAAAAGTACAATAGTACCCAAGGGCAACATTACTTCAAATGTTGTCTACAAAGAAGTTCTTTGAATTGGAAGACGGGTAATATTATAGATTACTTTTTTTAACATGCTTTGGCCTGTGTTCTAGCGTCGAATTTTGACGGGTTCAAACTAGTATTTAATAAAAACGCTTAGGTAGGTATTCAATGAAATTAATTAAAAAACCTTACTTGTAGTATGTTCCCTGGTTAATCTGTGCTATCAGAGACGTTTCAAGTCTGGTGGGTTTAGGAGGGATGGGAAAAACAAAAAGAAAACATCGTTATTATTATAATTCATTATGGAATTTAATTGTCTTACACCACTGCAATTTATTGTATATAAATTTTAATCACATTTAATTATATAATTAAATATTATCTGCAAGATTCCATATATTTTAAACGGTACTCTATTATCTTCTCAAAAATATATTTGAATTACATTATTAATGATAATTACCTCGATTTATTGCTGAAAAATATTTACTGGTTATTCAACTGTATTTTAAAACTGCGTTTAGCACTATGATTATGACTTAATACAGGTAGTTAATGTAACTAACAAAGAGAAAAACTTACATGGAATAAGCACTGGAATGTGCACATTTTAAGTTTTCCAACAATAATTGGAATTGGAACACAATAATTTGCCAAATATTGCAATTATAATAATAAATTTCATTTTCTAGCTTAATGTATTAAGGAATAATGTTTACATTCATTACATTTTTATATTTAATATTACAGTTCATAAATTATAGTACAAAATAATTTACAAGTAACCATTGATTGACTAGCATTGATCGCGTCCAAGATGATCGATCTACAAACATATTTAATGAATAACTAATTAATAAGTGCCTTAATTAATGGCATATTAATACATCTGGGCTACTTATCATAAATGAAATAATATTATATATATGTCCTAAAATTTAATTACGTATTATCGTTTACAAAATTGCGTATTATGGACGAACAGGGTGTCCCAATTTCGAGTCTCACTATTGAGATCTCGTTAACTAGAAGAGATACAAGGCAAAGTTGCGCAATTTGGTGCTCATCAAAACGCCCTTTTAAAATTTCAAAAATTCCGAATACTTCCGATGATATTTGGAAAAAACCGAATACTGGCGATTTCATTTTTTACGACTCTATTTGAATAGATATAACAAAATAAATTATTCATTCTCTTGTATGAATAATTTTTATTTTAATAATTCACTCTCATGTATCGCACTTATTCAACGATTTAATATTAATGGATATTTCCATAAGGACTCATATGTTAAAGAGAAAGACAAAAAATATATTTTTTATAGGAATAAAAACGTTCTCTTTACTGTGCTAGTATATTTAGTTTTAATCTTCTCCCGAAGATGCTAACATCGTTAGCGAAACACGTGTCGAGAGTAAAAATAAAGAGTTTTGGTTAGTGGTAAAACTGTCGCGTAATTTTATAACGAAGACTATAGAAATAGAAAATCCAAGGCAGAATCAAGAAGTAAGACGTAGGGACAACAATAATTTAATATATGGGTCGGTATGTAGCACAATAAAATTATCGGCCCGTTTTTTTCTTGAAAGAAATCTTAGACCGAAAGATATGCAGAATTAATAAATACCAATATAATTAATTCCTTAATGGAAGAACCTTTAATATATTACGTCAACTATGGTGGCAACAGGGCGGTGCATCACCCCATAATGGACGATGCGTCACCAATTTATTAAATGAATTGTTCCCTAACAAATGGATTGGAAACCAAGGATCCGTACGTTGGCCTAAATAGTTGCTAATGGTTGGTTAAATAGCTGCGAACTAAACAATTTTGACAAAACAAAACAGAAAATCAAAATATCTTAAAATATACAGAGTATTCCATTTAAAAAATTAAAGGTGTTGCTATTCTTCTATGTAAGCGGCAACGCTGCAGTGCTAAAAATACTTTAGACCGATAGAGCATTGTCTCTTTGAGAGTCAATCCTCGCATTATCAATTGCCTTTAGCAATGGCCAACAGAATGGTTAAGGAGTTTGAAATTTAAGTTATGGACCGTCCTGAGACCTTTGAGGTTGCAACAATTGAGAAAAGAAAGTGAAATTTGCATCCAAATGTGGATTTCCAGATCAGATCTTCTACTAGCTAAACACTTAAGTTGGACGTATTTAGGATATTTCATACAATTTCAGAAGATTTCTTTATAAAATACTTAAAATGTTTAGTGTACGATCATCTTGAACTAAAGTAAAATAAACAACATAAGAATTATTTAAATAATTACAAAATGATATCTACACAATAAAAATTACAGGTAATAAAAAAATGTTAAGCTGGATTTAAGAAAATTTTAATCTAGTTCTAAATTATGATAAAAGTGACAAAATATTAAAATTTTTATTTGTGTGTTTGCAAACAAAATTTGGTCAACTTTTTCCAAATTTTACCTTTTAATTAGCTCAGTTTCTTATGTTTGTTATTGTCTGGATTGAAGAAACGGATAACTCATGATATTTCTTGTCAATCCACTTGAATAAAGAAAAAGGGTCACTGTGGCAAATAATTTTTTAAATAACTAGATAAGTTACTAAACATCCAAGCTCACATTTCACTGACCTTTAGACATTTCATTTAGAAGACTAATTTGTAAATTTTAGCGAAATAAAATTAAGGAAGATATGTTTTATTCATTAAACACTATGCATGGAGTATTTTTTATGTGCATTTTATGTGAAAAAGCAAATTTCCGTATTGTAAAATTTTCTTCTTCAACACTTACCTTAATAATTACAAATTTGAACATTAGAACTAGTATTTAAAAATATTTATATATTCGAGTTGTAAAAATTAGGTTGAACTCGGTAAACCACCTATCTAAGGCTAAAACTGTAATTTTCACAATTTGAATATCAACCTCATATTTACAACTACATAATTATATACAAAAAAAAAGGGAAGACGCACCGGATTCATCACAAAACCATCACAACTCTTGAATTGTGATGATTGTGATGGCTCACGTGGTGCTGGTTCGGGCTATCGGGATTGCCGTTTTGGACCACCGTTTCGACTTTTGTAGGTCCCTCCTCAGGATCGTTCCACTGGTGATGGCTGTTGATTTCTGCTATGCCTAGAACATGTGAAATGCTCTATTTATTATCAATAAAACAACAACCTTCAATTATAACTTTTAAATCAAATATGAGCAATATAGATTTAGCTTTTGTACTGTCAAAGTTGCCTTATGTAGATGATGTAGTTTCTGCAAATTATGATTACTTATTTTAATTAGTGGCACAGCAACCATGTAACAGGTTCTCAACTTTTGGGTTTTGAATTTTTATTTTAAATTTCTATATAATCCGTGATTTTGCTTAATTTACATCAAAAAAATATTTTTTTATTAATATTTTGTACAACTTTCTTATTTTTTATGGGGCTTTTTAATATTTTTTACACTGAAAAATGAATTGAAACAGGGGACGGTTGAAACAGTCGCCATTTTTTTTAGACGCGAAGGTAAAAACTCGTATACGCAGCCTCACAACGTTTGACTAATTCCACATTTCTGCCCGACAGTGTGAAACTAGAAGTTGAGCAAAGTGGGTGTGTTTGCGCTCGGCTCTCTTATTTAATGTCAACAAAGTAATTTTTACGTTTCATCTAAAAATTGTAGAAACAAGAAATTTAAGTGTAAGTACACCACTTTTTTGTTCTTAATATTTTTTTTTTTGTTTTTGCTTAGGTTTAGCAGCCTAAACTTGTTAGTTTTAATTAAAGAGTTTAAACAAAAATAATATTTTGTCAAAAAAAACCTGAAGGGGACAATTGAAACAAGATGTAAATAATTTTACGGGGACGGTTGAAACATAATTTATAGAAGGCTTTTGGTATTATTTTTGCGTAAACTGATTAACTGATTGTAACAAACTCTCTGAGGGCTATTATTTTGTTATAGAATGCCACGTGAAAGGGTCAGGAAAACAAATAGAGGTACCATATCCAACTTGGTTTACGAAAATGCGTATAGGGAGGTTATTAAAAATGGTGCATCCGTAAAGTCTGCGGCAGATTTGTTTGAACTGAATCATGTTACATTAGACATATTTATTAAGAAAAAGAAAGAATCTATTAAACAAGGGTCCACTGAAACTATAACAATGGGATATAGGTGCGTACAACGAGTATTTAACATTAAGCACGAAAAATCCATGGTTAAATACATAATAAAGGCATCTCAAATATTTTACGGTCTATCGCCAAAAGAAATAGGTAAACTGGCCTACCAAATAGCCGTAAATTATTCATTGAATATACCGAATACATGGACTACTAAAAACTCATTGGCAGGAGAATATTGGTTTTCCGGGTTTATCAAACGTAATCCTGAACTATCACTCCGTTATCTCCAGGCTACAAACCTTTCAAGAGCGATCAGTTTTAACCCAACAAATGTACAACTTTTCTTTGACAATCTTGCCACGGCAATGGACAGATATAAATTCCAAGCGAAGGACATTTAGACGAAACTGGTGTTACGACGGTACAAAAACCTGCTAAAATCGTAGCAGAAAAGAGTCGCAAACAGGTAGGGGAACTTACATCAGGAGAACGTGGCACTTTGTTTACAGTAGCAATAGCGGTAAATGCAATTGGAAATAGCATCCCACCAATCTTTATCTTTCCAAGATTAAGATATCAGGATCATTTCGTTCGTGACGGTCCACCTGGGTGCATTGGAGCAGGAAATGCTCGTGGATGGATGCAAGAAGATGAATTCTTGCTATACTTAAGACACTTTTAAAAACATACCAACAGTTCAATTGAAAATAAAGTTTTGCTTTTAATAGATAACCATCAATCTCATAAAAGCATACCATGCTTGGCTTACCATGCGATCGATTTATGGTCTATTTAAAAAAGCTGTAAATTCAACTTGTGATTCTTTGATGAGAAACAACCCAGGCAAAACGATGACAATTTATGACATCCCCAGCATCGTTAAACAGAGTCTCTCTATGGTTTTAACACAATCTAATATTGTTGGATTCCAGTGCACTGGTATATGGCCGTTTAATCGAGATATTTTTACGGCTTTAGGTTTTGCTCCATCATATGTAACTGACAGACCTGCTCCCGAAAATTTGCAGTTAAATATCCCCAAAGAAGTCCAGGCAGTAGGTTCAAGAGAGAATAAAGATTTAAGCAACACTGATTCTATTCCAAAATTAGTAAATTCTAACTCTCCAAGAGCGTCAACGAGCGGAACTGTTTCGTTAGAGCCACCAAGCACCCCGCCTCTAATTGCATCTACAAGTGTCCAGTCAGCCTCTAACCTCTCTTTGGATGTGTTTTCACCTGAGCTAATAAGGCCGTTACCAAAAGCTCTTCCTCGGAAAACTACAGGGAAACGCAAAAGTAGAAAATCCACCATTTTTACGGACACACCAGAAAAAGATGCTATTCAACAAGAATATGAAGCAAAAAAAAAAAAAGAAGAAAGTGAAAAAAAAATTGGTGATTCAAAAAATACATCAAAAAGACCAGTGTCCAAAAAAACTGGTCAACAGAATAGTCAGGACGCAGCAGTGACAATGAAGACTGTTTTTGCCTAGTATGTTTGGAATCATATAGAAATAGCTGCTCAGGGGAAAAATGGGTGCAATGCATTGATTGCCACCAATGGTCACATGTAGAATGCACTTACACTCATCAAGAGGATTTGTATATCTGTCATAACTGCATGTCAGATGAAATATTCTACTTTGCTAATTTATCTTTATTTCAGCATTAGGATAATTATTATGTTGTTTAAAACTTTTGAATAAAAAATTTGGTTTTATTTAAGTGTAAAAATTATATGTATTAATGTTTTTTCTTCGTATTTCTCAATTGAATGTTATTTCAGTATTAAAATAAATATTTTGTTTATTCTTATTGGTGTTCCAACTGTCCCTGGTATGTGTTTAAACTTTCCCCGTCTCCGGGACAATTGAAACAATATGCAAGGCTATATGTTTCCTTTAAGGCTAATCTTATAGGCATTATATAATAAGTAAAATAAGCTGATTTAAAATATACATGGAATTAATAAATGTCCTTGTAAAAAATTTCTCTAAGAGAAAAAAATAAATAAACGGAAATTGTTTCAATTTACCCCGGTCTCCCCTAGCTACGTTTACAACGCGCGGATGTATTAGGTCCATGGATCTAATGATGGACTTTTTTTAACCTAGTACAGCCCTGTTTACAAGGATTGATTTTTAGGGTTAAGTTAGTGCAGGACTATCTCTAGGACCAAAATGTCAGCTGAAGGGAGTTTATTAGTTTAGACGAAGAACTTTAGGACATAATCTCTAAATTTTTAAAAATGTTATTGTTGCTTAAAAACAATAAGAATAAACTAATCATTTTTCTTAAGGCTTAAGACTGTCCTTCTCTTCCTATTCTTCTTTATTTTTGTGTACAAGAATAAAAACCTCCCAACCTTACATTCAGAGAACCTGACCTTCTGGTCTCTCTCAATAAAATGTCAAACTTGTCTTTTGGTACTTCTAAATAGGTCCTAGGTTTTTACACCGAAAAAATAATCCTCGTGACGTCATTTGATCCAAGTATTAAATATTTGGTACCCCCGTTGGAAACGTAGCTAGTGACATATCTCACACAAATTGACATTAATTGACAAGTGACAGTTAAAAATGATTTTAATATAAATCATCTAGATGGCTACAGACATCGAGTTAGCAATTGTTTTAGCTTAGCGTGTTATTATTGTTATATTGAATTACCATTTTTTTGTTGTTGTCAATAACCATTAACTCTTTTTACTTGAATGTTTTTTCTTTGCAAATAATATTTTTAATTTCTTCATATATTTCTTTTACCTAGGTAGAACATTTTAAAAACATGAAATAATTTGAAATTACCGTCTAAAAAAATAGGGCAATTATTCTTATTTTATTTTTAAAGACTAGTTGATATGTTTGGGAATAGCGAAACGCAAATTGAGAATAATGCTTTTAATTATAATTTTTTAAGTACTGTCAAAATTAGCCAATAAAAGCATTATCCGCAATTCGCGTCTCTAATTTTGCAAGCGTATGAACTGAGCTTAAGGATTCTCGTATGGTGGGTTGCCTAATAAATTATATGGAGTTCTGTATGGTTTACAGCCTTCCCGACATGGCGGCAAAATTTGAACTTCGTAGGCTTTAAATAAAACAACTGAAAAACTATTAGATTCATAAGAAATAGCATTTTTTAGTGCTAAAATATTTATCCGTCGTAAGAAAATCCCAGAATTATGAGAGAAAGTGGATTTCAAGAACGATTTTCGTTCAATGTGTGGTTAGGTGTACCTGGAAGAAAAATAATTGGCCCTATTATACTTGAGGATGTATTGAATGGAGAAAGATATTTAAATTTTCTCGAAAAAAAAAAAAGAAATACAGAATTTTCTCGATTAATTTCCTTTAAATTTTGATCCCATAATATTCTAGCAAAATGGAGCATCGCCACATAGCCCCAGGATGCTCTGCAATTATTTGTGGGAACGATTTGGAGAAAACTGGTTAATCATCATCTTAAAGATTAAGTCTTTCAAACGACTTCAACTGATAGAGACGACTTAGAAAGACGTGTAAGAGCTGCAGTAGGTCAAATTTTAGAACAACAGTTAGAAAATGTGATGAAAGCTACAATACGAATTATTGTAGATAATACGAATCGATTGTATTTATGTTAAATAGTTTATGTTAGAGAATTTATTAAATATAATCTTACAGCAGTTTACAATAAGAAATAGAAAATTTTCAGTTTGATTATGTTTTTTACATAGATAAGTATATTCGTATCTGTCAGATAAGGTACACCAGATCTAAACAGCGCACTATTTTTTTTTACCGATCCGAAGTTAAAATGTTTATTTATTTATACTCTTACAAACATTTTTAAAATGTAATTATATGTGGGAGTGCTTACTGGCTTGCAGAAAGAAAAAGGAAAACCAATAATAATGATGAAACTAAACCTACACTAAAACTAATAACATTTAATAAAATACACCTACTTACAATTAAAAATCAAAAACAAAAAGAACAGATTAACAAGTAAATGATTAATCAGATAAGGATACAAAATCAGTCTTAATCTTTATCATATTTTTGTATATAATTATTATATTCTTGCATCATTCTATTAAATGGCGAACAACTTGAGGGTGAACACTGGAAAAGATTGTTATTTCTTATTCTCAAATTGATTTTAGGAACAGCAAATAATAGATGATTAATTAAAGAACAGTTCTTATATTTTAAGTTGTTAGTTATGTAGTAAATAAATAAGACATCATTTATATTACGCCTAACACTCAATCGTACCATTTTAAATTCAATTAGCATACTATTATAGGAGATCATATAAGGATATGCATTATGTGTTCTTAAGTACAGGTATCTTAAAAATCTTTTTTGGACCCTTTCAATCATATTAATATGCACCATTGCTTTAGGTGCCCAGATAACTGAGGCATACTCCAAGATCGGTCTGACCAGTGAGTTGTACAGAATTATTATTGATTTTAGTTCTTTAAAATGTTTTGCATTTCTTATTACAAAACCAAGAAGCTTATATGCTTTGTTTACAATGGTTTCATAGTCTTGCTTAAATTTGAGATTTGTTTGAAAACAGATTCCAAGATCCCTAAATTTCCTTTTCCTAGTTAATGATAAGTTATCAATTTTGTAATCAAAATTTATAAATTGCATTTTTCTTGTGAAGGTTAGAATTTGACATTTATCTATCTCTAATGACATTTTATTTTCTCTGAACCACTGGGCCACCAAGTTCAAATCAATTTGCAGCTCAAGACAATCAATAAGAGATGTTATGTGCATAAATTATTTAAAATCATCAGCAAACACGAGACATCTAGCATGCTTTATACAGTTTGGCAAATTGTTCAGAAAAATTAGAAATAAATAAGAGAGGCCCAAGGTTACTGCCCTGAGGCACCCCAGATGTTACTATATATATTTTTGACAATTTTTTACCAACTTTAACTTGCTGAGGCCTTCCGGTAAGATAAGATACCATAAACCTACATGCTTTCAGCGAGAAACCAAATTTACCCAACTTATTCACCAATAGCCAATGGTCAACCCGATCAAAAGCCTTTGCACAATCTGTCAAGACAACATCTAGCTGCTCTTGGCTATCTACTGCATTGGCAGCTGCCTCAGTCAAAGTGCTGAGGTTGGTGACAGTTCAGGCATCTGGTAGAAATCCATGTTGTTGCTGAGAGAATTTATTCACGAAAGAGCTCAAAATATCTTAGTATAAAATGTTTTCAAAAATGTTTGCGAGAGAATTAAGAACGCTAATTGGTCTGTAGTTGTCAACCAAAGAATTATCTTCTGATTTGAGGATTAGAGTAACCAAAGCATATTTAAGCACTTCTGGAAATGTGTTTGTTTTTAGACACAAATTAAAAATGGTTTTTAATGGAGTGCACAAGATATCAGAACAACCTTTATAAATGTATGAGGGGATACTATCATTGCCAGTGGCCTTTTTTGATTTTAATCTCTAAATGGCTGGTTGAATTTGCATTTCAGAGATCTTGGAGAATGAAAAGTTGCCACTAGATTTATCAAAGTTAAGTTTTTCAGACTGTTGAAATACTGAGCTAAAATATAATGCAAATGTGTCAGCTATTTCCTGAGCACCGCTAATAGTACACTACACATAGCATACCTCAGCCGGAACACCAGGTCTTGAACGCCCAGACCTGACAAAATCCCAAAAGCTATTTGGGTTAGTTTTGACATTTCTCTCGATATTCTCATGATAAGTTCGAAGCTCATGTGCAGTTTGATATTTCACTGTACTTCTAATTTTGCTATATTCATTCCTAATTTGAAAATTGGCAGTGCCTTTTTTAATTTGTTTATGCAGATGTGTCTTTAACTTAATCTGATAATTAACTCTGATCAAATCGTGAACTACAGGCTAATCTCATTACTCTGTAACTTCTCAAAAATTTTCGAAATTATCCTGAATCGGTCGCTATTTAGTCACGCAAAAGAACTCATCTCTGTAGACCAGCATGGATTTTTTAGCGGGCGATCTTGTGTTACTAACTTATCCTGCCTGTCTAGCCACATCTGTGAATCACTTGATGTTAATACCGACTTCCAAAAAGCCTTTGATCGGATAGATCACTATATTTTGCTGCATAAATTAACTCAGTATGGTTTTTCAGCAAGATTACTTAATTTATTTCATTCCTACTTGATTGGTAGATCTCAATATGTTGAATATGAGGGCTTTAAATCGAAACTTTTTAACGTAACGTCGGGTGTGCCACAGGGCTCGAACCTGGGTCCGCTCCTGTTTAGTTTTTTTATAAATGATTTGATTGAGTCACTCACTTGTCATAGGCTGGCTTTTGCCGATGATTTGAAGCTATATTTAAATGTATATGGTTTGGAGGATTGTGTTTTTCTTCAGAACTGTCTAAATACATTGGAGGTATGGTGCGCTGTTAACAGGTTAGGCTTGAATGCGGCTAAGTGTAGTGTGGTCAGTTACTCTAGATCAAAAACACCCTTAAATTTTAATTACTTTATTAATGATACTATTTTGAGTAGATTAGAGCAAATTACTGATCTTGGTATAACCTTTGACTCTGAATTTACATTCGTTCCACATTTCAATAACATAGTCAAGTCAGCCCTGAGAAGGCTTCATAATTAGAGTTTTACTTTGGAGTCTACATTAAAACTGCTTTTCTGTTGCTTTGTGAGATCAAAACTGGAGTTTGACTGCATTATATGGAACCCGCTCTATCAGAATCATGTTGGTCTCCTTGAATCTGTTCAGCGTAGATTTGCTAAGTTTTTGGCCTTCAGGCAGGATGGCATATATCCGGTAAGAGGGTTTGATCATCGGCAACTATTGGAACGCTTCAATCTACATCCATTACATCTCAGAAGAATGATCTTCTCTGTAAAATTCCTGCATGGGTTACTGAATGGATTCATTGATAGTCCTGTACTTCTTTCTGGTGTACGTTTCATGGTGCCTAGGCTTAATGCTAGACATCCCCTAACATTCTTTCTGCCAAGGCCTCATACTAACATCCTGTTGAAATCGCCACTATATACAATATGCGCTATATTTAATCGGATCTGTCACAAGTGCGATATAAATTTCTCTCCGGTTCATGTGATTATCGATATCTTGGTGGATCATTACTCTTGGGATTAGGGCCCATGTGTTTAAGTTATAGTTAGTAGGTATATTGCAGTTAATTTAATTTAATTTTGTTGAATATGTGATTATCTTGTTAAACTTTTATAATTGGGTTTTTATATCATATTAATAGTTATTTGTTCTAATTTTTTGGATAACATTTGAGAATGTGACTTTACTTTACTCTTTTTCTTTTCTTTTCATTCTTTTAGGTTTGTTTGTGTGTGTTTTTTTTTAACTATATTTTTCATTGTTTTGCAACTGTTTCCTGTTATTGGGCAAGAAGCCTGTTGGAAATAAAGGCTTATTATTATTATTATTATTAATATTTTTCTTTAGTTCTTGAGAGAAGTATTTTGGAAAACTTTTGAGTTTTCGAGTGCCTATTTTAACTTTCTTTCTGGGTATTGCCAGGTCTAAGCATTCATAAACCTTTTGATAGAACACATGAGTGCACATGTCAACATTGTCAGCCCTTTCAAGTTCTGCCCAATTAACTTCCCTCAATAATGTATACAACCTATAAAAGTCGCCCATTGAATAGTCATAAATATATTCATAGTTAATGTAATGATGATTTTTTATGTGATTCAAAGATATCGGTAAAACCATACTTAAAGCAGGATGGTACTGATCTTCATCAAGAATTGGATTACCACAGTGTTCTAAATTAGTTATTTGCATATTAGATAGTACAAGATCCAGTTTTCTTTTCATTTTGTTAAAGACATTATTATGCTGGTCTAAATTATAAAAATTTAAAAAGTTATTTATCAACTTACTTTTCTCACAGCCTTCTGTTACATAGAATGGTTAAAATCTCCTAAGATAATTATATTTACATCCTTATCTAAGATACATTCAAAGAGGTTAAAAAATTGCACATATATATCAACATTTGCATTTAGTGGAATACTGCACATAAATAAAAATATTTCTTTTTAATTGTAATTTTTACCAGTAAGCACTCAAGACTAGAATCCTCATGGATATTAATGGGGACGAGCTTCATGTCCAAGTTCTTCTTAGCTTCTACAAGAATCCCACCTTCCCTTCGACCATCTTTCCTGTCGCTTCTCATTATACTATATCTGTTGTCTAACAGCTCTGCATCATGGAAACCATCTGTGAGCCAGGTTGCGGTTAAAGTGACTATATCATATTCTTCAGCTAAAAAGTTAGTATAGAGTTCACTAACCTTAGTTCTGAGGCCACGAACATTTTGATAGTAGACTTGTAAATGTAGAGTGGTATCTTGATGTTGACAGTAAACATTTTGAATCATATTGAAACATTTTATTAAATAAAATGTTTCAGTTTCTATCCTAGTTTTTAAAATATCTTAAGAAATAAAAGAGGTTAATTGCAAAAAAATAACATTCAAGTAAAAACAGTTAATGCTTATTGAGAACAACATATCCACAATTTCTAAATATCCGCACAAAAACTTACTAACGCGTTGTCCGTAGCCATCTAGATGATTTACATTAATTTTTTTACATTAATCAGTTTTAACTGTCACTTATCCATTAAATGCCAACTTGTGATATGCCGCTGAAAAGAAAATGTTAATATGCGAATGACGTAACATAAAATATATTGGATTTCATAAAAAATAAGAAAGTTGTGATTACTTCCGGTTAAACCAAAAGTTAAAGAACATATTATTTTATGTAAGTTACACAGAATCAGGGCTTATACACATTTTCAAAATTTAAAAAAAAAAATGAGACCATGTTACGTGGTTGCTGTGCCATCCGGTATATAACATTTAATATAAAGGGAGTTTCAATAAGAATGCAATATTTGAATTGCGCCATGTTTGACAGTCATAACGTCAAATGATTATGACGTGACAGATAGGAGTTAGTAAATATAGAGCATACCATGATAGAACAGCGCGTTCTGATGTTCAAAAATTATTATTAAAATGGTAAAAGTTTAATTGCCACTATTCGTAAAGTGCGTCTAATGTTCGGTACATAATTCATTTACTGTGAGAAGAACAATAATCAATAAATTCGAAAGTACTGGTTCGGTTAGTGATGTGAAATACACGATACGAGCTCGTTGAAGTCGTTCCGAACAAAACATCACGGTAGTTCGCTAACATAATATTATAGAAAGGCCAGAGACGTCAATTCATTATTAGGCAGAAGAATTGGACATTTTGACACGCTATTCAGCGAATCCTCACTAAAGATTTACAGCTGCATGTTTACAAAATCCAACTAATTCAACAACTGCTGCCAATAGATCATGAACAGCGAAGAGAATTTACCAATTGGATCTTTGAGCAACCTGCTGATTTTGCAAACAAAATCATTTTTAATCATGAGGCCCATTTTTAACTCAATGGTTTCGTTAATAAAAAGCAATGCATCCACAACTCGTCACTGTATGGTGTGCATTCTGGTTTGAAGAAATAATTAAAAAGAACTCTTTAAAGAGCTTCGAAATGGAAGCTATCTGAGATGACGCAAAAGAATACCGAAAAAGTAAATGAATTAGGATAAGAGGCAAAGAAACAGAACATCAAACGACTATGAAATCTGAATATGAAATGACTTTAAACATATATGACACTATTCTCACTTTCAAAAGTGAAATTGAATATCCGGATGTAATTTATAATGAAGAGCCACTGCGAGACTTTGACAAATCAGTTCTAGAGCAATATACAGGGTGTCCCAGCGAAAACGAAACAAAGCTATTTTCGGTATGAAAAAAAATTTTTTTTCAAAAATCTCGGACACGTCGATTTTATTTTTGAGGGGGACAACTTTTCCTTACCAAGGCATCCTCATACCAGCAACCCCCTTCGAGGGGGTGGAATCACCCCTAAAATCCTAAATGGAAAGAGGGGTCGTATGATACCTTATTTTAAAGGTCTTTTAATTCTGAATATAACTGCCAAATTTGAAGTGGCTAAAATTATTTCTCTGGATAAAACAGCTTGTCAAAATTGCGGAAACAGCGAAAATGAAAAAGGTATTATGGACTCTTTTTTGGATAATATTTTTAAAAGAACAAGAAAATCCTATTTTCGAAGGGGTCACTTATTAATTAAGAGGCCACCTAATACCTGGAATCCTTTACGAGGGGTTGAAAGCACCCCTTAAATCTTAAACAGAAAGAGGGATCGTGTTATACCTTATGTTGAAAGCGTTTTCACTTTAAATTTAAATGGTGACTTCTGAGTGACTGATGGATTTCTTCTAGATATGAAAGCCAAATAAAATTCTGGAAAAAATGCTTTAAATAAACCTTTATGTCTGAAACCCTTTCTTACAATTTTTTTTATTGGATCATTAAAACATGATTAAAAATTTATTAGTATTGTTCATTATTATTGTTATTACACCTTATCAGCATATCATAAATAAAAACAAAATACTAAATAAAATGCAAACACAAGTATCTGAAGAATTTATTTAGCTTGCTAAATATCATTGGTACTTTTTTCATAAAGCAGCATTTATTTCAGTGTCTTAAATAAAAAGCGTGAGGTTCAAAATGCTGTTGTTGTCAATGAATCAATGCAAATAACTGTCCTAGGTCAACTTCATGCCGAGCCAAGAATAAGTGTCAGAAAATTGGCGACGAGTACTTAGTGATATGATAACTGTTAATCCGCGTCTTATTTACAACATTTGCTTTTCAGATGAATGTACTTTTTTTCTTAATGGCAACGTAAGTCGTCATAACTGCCGCTACTGGTCAAATGCAAATCCGGGCCAGTTTCGTGAAGTTCATACCCAGTTCCCTGAGAAATTAAATGTTTGGGCGGGAATCTTGGGCGGCTCCATTGTTGGTCCGTTTTTTCTGCCCGGAAATTTGAATGGAGAAATGTACCGAGATCTCATGGAAAATGCCGTATATCCAAGAATAGTAGAAATAATGGAAGGCGGAAATCATTCTGATGATGATCAAGTCGTTTTCCAACAAGACGGAGCGCCTCCACATTATGCTGCTGGTGTGAGGCAATATCTTGATGAGATATTTCCTGATCGTTGGATTGGAAGGAGAGGACCTTTTATGGAATGGCCAGCTAGGTCACCCGATTTAACCCCATTAGATTTTTTTTTATGGGGGCATTTAAAAACAAAAGTTTACGCTACCCAACCAGACAGCCTAGAAGACTTACGCCAGAGAATTATAAATGAGTGTCAGATGATAACACCTGAAGTTCTATAAAACGTCAGGCATCGTTTTGAGCAAAACCTGTATTCCTGCATGGAAGTAGGCGGGGCACAATTTGAACATTTAATAAATTGGCGTAATTTAAATAAACTTGTTTTATTTAAAAGACACAAAAGGAAAAGGGTAGGTATTTCTTATCTCTCTACTTTTACTGGCAGTAAAGATTGTATTTCTTGCTATTTTTATATGCACAAGATATCCATCAGTTACTCAGAAGTCACCATTTAAATTCAGAGTAAAAAGGCCTTCAAAATAAGAAATGACACGACCCCTTTTTCTATTTAAGATTTAAGGGGTGCTTTCAACCCCTCGTAAAGGGTTCCAGGTATTAGGGTGGCCTTTTAATTAATAAGTGACCCCTTTGAAATTAGGACTTCCTGATTCTTTTAAAAATATTATCCAAAACAGAGTTCAAAATAGCTTTTTCAATTTCGCTGTTTCTACAATTTTGACAAGCTGTCATATCCGGATAAAAAATTTTAGCCACTTCAAATTTGGCAGTTATATTCAGAATTAAAAGACCTTTAAAATAAGGTATTACACGACCTCTCTTTCTATTTAAGATTTTATGGGTGATCCCACCCCCTCGAAGAGGGTTACTGGTATGAGGGTGCCTTGGTAAGGAAAAGTTGTCCCCCTCGAAAATAAAATCGACGTGTTCGAGATTTTTGTAAAAAAAAATTTTTTTCATACCAAAAATATCTCTGTTTCGTTTTCGCTGGGACACCCTGTATGACGCAAAGATGGAGACGGTAGCAATAACAATGAAAATTGCCAACAACTTTAACTCACACACATTCACTCACAAATGTGCCAAGTTCACATATATATCATCGACATAGAGTGAGATGCGTTCCCGATAGGAGAAAATAAGGAAGTATGGTTCTTAGTATTCAACATATATTTGAATACTATGTAAGGGCTCTTCTATATACTTCTTATCATAGCTACACAGAATAGAATATACACCTGGAGTTTTCAGTTGGTCTTTGATCTTAAAGAGTCTGATAATTTACATACTGTAGAACACCGAGTTCCCAAGCATCACATCATATATTATTATTATTAAATATATATTTATTCAACGATTTTTTAGTACATTTTTGGTTTTGGTATATTTATCAACTGTATATGGTCAAGGTATATTTATTAAACTGTAGAATATACGCATATCATATACGATTCTGTTTACCAAAGAAGGAACTTTCGAAAATTACATGGGATTTACATATCTAGTCTTGTGTGTAATATCTGGTCTTGTCAAATATGTTATAAATTGACCCCGATGTCACACATATGTCACTGTGTAGCATACGGTATACTTTTCATACACGTATATATCTTATAGTGTGATAATGGAATATCATACACAGGGAAATCTAGAAAAAAATAGGAGAACCCTTAACGTGTATGAAACATAATAATTATATCAAATAATATATACAAATAAAAAAAGCTCAAAAATACTAATTTGTTCAAAACTAAATAAAGTTTTAAAAAATAAAATTTATTTTAAAAAGATGCAGTGGTGTACTTTTTTTTTATTGAATAATATTTACGATCAACTCCTTATAGACGCCATTGGTAAAAATTATTTTTTTTCGAAGTAAGACAAAAATAAGACGTTTAGAACATACATTCATATACAGGGTGTCCCATTAGTGCGATAACGGACGATAGCTCCTTTTACAGTGATACAAAAAAAAATTTATACAAAGTTACTTTACTGTCTAAGGTGCATAACATAGAAATATTTTTGGATATACAGGGTGATTCATAAATGTGATATGATACACAACTTTTTTGATTTAAATGGAACACCCTATATTTTATTGCATTTTTGGACTGCTTTAAAAATTCGGCATACCTTTTATTAAGCATCGTCTATACCAAAACTTACCCGTTTGTGAGATATTTAATATTTTATCAAAAAATCGACGTTTGCACGTCTCCACAAAAACAAAAATTATTCACTTATTTGGAATCCTACCCGGAAACATAAATTTAATCTATATCACGTACAGCTTGTACAAGAATTAAGCGATCAAGATTTTGCTAATCGTCGAAACTTTTGCCGCTGGGCTTTGCATCAAATCCAACTGCAACAGGACTTTGTGTTGTTCACTGATGAAGCGACATTCCATAAAAATGAATTTGTAAACCGACACAACTTCCATTATTACAACGATGTAAATCCAAGGCATGTGATACCACTGGATCATCAACATAGATGGTCACTTAATGTATGGGCTGGTATCATTGGGACAAAGCTTCTTGGACCATATTTCTTTGATGGGGCAGTGAACGGTCAGAACTTTCTACATTTTTTGCAAAATGAATTCGAAGAAGAGCTGGATGATTTACCGTTACAAACAGTAAGACGAATGTGGCTACAATTAGATGGAGCGCCTCCTCATTTTAGCCGTGTTGTGAGGGCCCATCTAAATGACCATTTTCGAAATAAATGGATTTTCAGGAGAGGACCAGTTGCTTGGCCGGCCAGATCTCCTGACCTCACAAAACTCGATTTTTTCTTGCGGGGGTTTGTGAAAAATCGGGTTTATCAAAGGCCTGTTACCACCAAAAACGACATGAAGCAAAGAATTCGGAATGTTTTTCAAGAAGTAACTAGAGAAATGTTACAGAAAGTAAGCAGTTCTTTTGTTAAACGAATTCGTTTGTGTGATCAACACCAGGGTGGACATGTAGAACATTATTTATAGTTTAATGTACATACCTTTTTGGTTTAGTCATTTATTGTTGTTCTTGTTCACAGTTTTAATTTTTTTTATTTAAGGAATATTTTTTTGTTGATTTTTCGATTAGTTTTCAGATTTTATTATTTGGTAAATTTTAAACACAATTTCTTTTCTGTACATTTTGGTATCATTAAATTTGTTGTAATTTAATAAAATGCCAAATTTAAAAATGCTTTTCAATCCGTTCCGTTTACTATTTTTAAAGTTTAAGGTTTAATTAATTGTTTTTTTCAAACCTGTTTAAACGTTTAGCAAAATTTTTATCAGATAATTCTTGCATAATCTGTAGGTACGTACATAAAAATATGTGATTCTGTTAACAGTGGATTTTTGAATTATCTAACTGTGCTTGCCAATAAACAGTAAAGTTACCTCAATTGCACCCAAACAGTTGAAACAGTAAATCATTTTCACCATATCCTCTTTCGAAAAATTCATTTTTAATGCAAAAATGTTTCGCTTTAGTGGTAAACTGACAACACTAAATCCTCTGTCAATCAAAAAGTAATTGCTTGATTTTTGTGCAATTGTTATTTCCATGGCCAACTAAGCAAACTTCTTTTAAATTAAAACGCGACTATTGTGGATTTTAAGGGCGAAATTGGGAAAAAGTGTGAAAAACTCGATAACTATTATAGATAGGTATAGGACATGCTTAACAAAAAAGAAAGCTTATCACATTGTGAACTTTTTAAGATAAAAAAATTTGGGTCATTCCATTTGAAAAAAATAAGATATGATTGTTTACATTTTTTGGTTTTGGATAGAGTATTGCGAACACCCTGTAGAATATTATTAAATTCTCATAGGACCATAAAATAAGTGTAAGTATGCACTAACAACCTACAAAAGATTTGGCTTGTAGGATCCCAAATGAGTGAATTATTTTTGTTTTTGTGGAGACGTGCAAACGTCGATTTTTTTGATAAAATATTAAATATCTCACAAACGGGTAAGTTTTGGTATAGACGATGCTTTATAAAAGGTATGCAGAATTTTTAAAGCAATCCAAAAATGCAATAAAATATAGGATGTTCCATTTAAATTAAAAAAGTTGTGTATCATATCACATTTATGAATCATCCTGTATATCCAAAAATATTTTTATGTTATGCACCTTAAACAGTAAAGTAACTTTGTATAAAATTTTTTTTTTGTATCACTGTATAAGGAGCTATCGTCCGTTATCGCACTAATGGGACACCCTGTATATAAACATTTTTTCTTACTTTTTGTTCGATAATCACCCTGTAAAGCTTATCGGTAGTTTCATACTGGTTTTCTATAACTAAATATTTAACGTTTTATTGATGGTAAGTATATTTGTTTAGAAGCTCATTCAATTAAACGCATTTTGTAAACGTTTTTGAATAGTGTACAATATTTCCTATTGAATCGTTTAACTTTAGTGAAATAATAATTGTGTACTATTAACATGTAATAAACCTTTCTTGTTAAACATGAATAACATAAACATTATATTAAATTTTTTAACGTATATTATGCGGACATTTTATCCAATATTTATAGTTGAAGTTCAACCAAAAATGTACACCAAGTGTAAACCAAAAATAAATTTGTTTATTGAACTATTAAATCACGTGTTGCTTGGGTTTATATCTCAACAGTAATTTTGCACTAAGATATCAGGGGTATATAAAGGGTAGGTTTTTTGTACGCTGTTCATATAATCCAATGTTATAGGTCTGGTGTTAGGGGTATTGTTGTAAAAAGAATTCCAGAAATTGGTCGAAATTAGTTTAGAAAACTAACAGCTAACCAGAGATTTAAACCTACTCAGAATCCAAAGGAATAGGAAATACCAGAGGGAGGCAACAGGACATCCTAATCGAATGGATACTAGTTAAATTCTCTTGAAAATAAAAAAAAATCAGCATAATAATTCTAAGTAAAAAATGTAAATTTGAAACGTATAGATTATGTTAACGTGTGTGTGTAAAAGACATGATCTGTAAAGTCATAAACATTTTTGGAATTATTTGTCAAAACTGTAAGTATCACTAACATCATTACTGTCAAATTTTCCCAATGTCAAGTCATCCTAAGATGGCTGCCGTCCGAAATTCTGTTTTGGCCAATCAAGTTTCATGGGGCTGCTTTTAATACTAAATATTAGACAAAAGGTACACCATTCAAACGTAAACAAGGAGCGCAGTTGTCAAATACTTTTATCGAGAGAATATTTCCGGGCGAAATTTACAGCGTTGACTTCTATGTGGAAATTTGACGATCTAAACAAATCAAATTAAAAATATTAATAATTTTTACTGATATGTGATAGGCTTTGGACATTTTATTTTTATATGCACGGTTAAGCAACATCCGACAAATTTACGGTAGTTTAAAATAGAATATAGTCCTTAAAATCAGAAGAAATAATCGAGGAGTATAGAATGCAATGTGTTCTTAGATATTGCAGGCAAATCCTGATTTAAATTACATCATTGGTTATATGCTGCATTTAGAACAAACTGACCAAGAACATTTACCATATACTATATACCCTCAAGTAGATGATCTAAACCTACATACAGAGAAAGACTTACCTTTAATTGATTCGCAGTGTTCATTGCTGACTGGAACTGCCGTAACTTGGTGATGCATGCTAACAGGCACTGAATTGATATGATGATGTTGATAGTCTTGTGATGCACCATCACTTGTAGGACTTCTATTATTTACTGGTGTTGAATTATGGGATCTACACCAAAAATAGTTGTTAATGGTGTAAAACAGGATATTAAATTATTACACTGACCCCCACATTAATACAGTTTGTCGGCTGGGCATATCTCCCTGGTTAGAAGTGGATATTGGAGAAAAATGCTGAGGTGTCCCAATATGGTGGTTACTAGGGCTGTCTTGAGGCTGCATTAGCGGCGTGTCCTGTTTGATTTCTTCAATTTTAGGTTGAATGAGACCATGCTGTGGTGATGTAGAATGTTTTTTTAGGATATCCTTAAAAGACATAACATCTTTACAAATAAAATTGAAATGTGGGTTGGACTGAGTTGGTTCTAATAATAGACATGGAAAAGCTAATTAGGTCATCTAAGTATGTCTGTTATACTCTTGTTTCGAATTATATAGACATCGCACCTACCTTATGTGGGCTTGGTGCCAACTCAATTTGAGCAGAACTCATCACTTGCACCGGCTGTATTATACCTGAAGAAGGACTCACTGAGTAAGGCCATCCTACGTCAATGCATTTATTGTTTGGTACCACATAACTTCGGGTTCCGTCGTAAGCTGGGTATTTCACTGGCGTAGTTTCGACAACCTAAAAAATAAATGATTTAGTATTATGATACTTGACTACCGAAGCAAAACTTGGTGAGGTACCTGATAGTTTAGGTGCTGAGATGTTAATTTTATTTTTCTAGGGAATGGCACCATGACTTAATTAAGCCAGTACATCAAAATAATATAGGAAAACTGTAGTAACTATATAAAAAAATATAAGATCTCACCTGTTGATGACAAGGATACAGCTTATCATCTACGACAGCTGCTCTATATGTTGGATGGTGTGTTGGATTTGTAGCCGCTGGATCATACGTCCTTGGAGTCATGTCTAGGAAGCCATTGTACGGTGTGGAAGGCGATGGGTGGTGGTACTCGGGATAGTAACTACTAAGAGGCCTACAATTAAAACGTTATTTGTTATATCCGCGAAAACCATCTACAAAGATTATTGAACTGTCTTTGTGACATTTAACGCATATTTGTGATTGGAAATTAGTTCTATTAATATACTTATAGTGGAGATTTAAATAATATTAAACGGAGTTATTGCCTGCCTTTTTTTCTGTTTTGTTAGTAGAAATATTCGCAAACTGATTAACAAAAATGTCTGTTAGTATTACCAAGTTAGATCAATAAATTTATCTTTACAGTTGTTTGAGAACCTGACCTTCTGGTCTCTCTCATTGCCTTCATCCATTCATATTGCCTCTTTCATTACTAATTTGTTGGTAAGTTATTTAATTTATATATAATATTTAGTAAGGAACACTACTAGTGAATTTAGTAAGGGTAATTCCTTGGTGATTATATAAAATTTTTATTGCTTTTGTACATTTACTATAACCTTTTGCCACACTCTGTATAAACTCTATTTTGCAAAATTTGTTTGCAAAAAGTTTCTCATTAAATTACGTTTAAACATTATGGAATTTGGGAGAATTTTTATATGTTATTTAATATTTTAACAAGCATGTACAATTCCCAATTTAACAGTTTTTCAATCTGCCTGAAAAAGTGTTAAATTGGGACTTTTTTGTCTCCATATTAATAAAGTCCTCAATTTGTCACTTTTTCTATTTTGGTAATATGATTTCTGAAAGAACCTCTCATTTCCCACTAATTTTAAGCGCACGGTATAATAGAGCGAAATTGAAATTCGGCGCCATAATCAAATTTTAAATTACCCGCTATTATCACGTCAAAAAGCCATTTTCACTTCCGGTTAGTACTACTCCTCGAAATTCAGAGGGCGCAACAGTCAATCGACGTTCAGTGTTCTATTGGCTCTTACGGGAGTATTTTATCTAAGTAGTATTAATCTAAAGCCGAATTTACACGTGTCAAGTAGATTGTATCGACGGACTTCGATGTTATTGCGATATCGGAGTCTTGGCTGAATGATGGCATTTTTTCGTCAGAACTATTTCCAAATGAATATTCGGTATACCGCTGTGATCGTAACTATGCAGAGATGAGAGAGAAGAGGGGTGGCGGTGTTATTTTAGCCATGAAGCAAACATTTTCGGTCATTAACTTAAATTTAAAGCTACCTCAAAATCTTATTAATATGGTCGAGATTGTAGGAACTAAATTGATTCTTGGGTTTTCTGTCTTGTTTATTGTTTTATTATATATACCGCCCGGACTCAACTCCCAGGTATATGAAGATATTTTTGAATATTTATCTACTTTAACCTATTTATATAATCAAAGAGTACTTGTTTTGGGTGACTTTAATATCCCCGAGTTTACTTCTTATTCAGTTAATTCTGCCTCATCCAGTAGACTAAGTCAGTTTATTCACCTCTTGGAATTTTTCGACTGGCATCAAATTAATTCTATTAGGAATTCTCAAGGTAGGATATTGGATCTTGTCATCTCGTCTGATTCTGAGCTTTGCACAGTGGAGGGTTGCTCTGATTCTTTGGTGGAGGAGGAAGCAGTTCATCCATCTTTACTCATAAGAATTAATGACGTCAAGAGCAAGAAATGTAATACTTGTAAAGTAGAAAATATTTTCTATAATTTTAAGAGAGCTGATCTTAGAGTTTTATATGATAGCTTCCTCGGAATTGATTGGAGGGATTTGGGAGTCGCTGGGGATGTCAATAATGCCCTGGAGCTCTTTTATCAAAAAATTTATTCCTGTCTTAATGAGCTTGTTCCAAAAACTGTAAAACGAACACGAACCTATCCGCCATGGTTTACCGCAGAGATAATGAAATCCCTAAAAGAAAAACATAACAAGTGAAAAAATTTAAACGTTTTGGTCATCTTCAAGATTTAGCCAGATTTAAAGAATTACGTTCTAAGATTAAAAGAGATATTGATCTGTCTTATAAGCAATATTGTAGAGGGCTTGAAGATGAGTTGATTAAAACCTCATAATTTTTGGAAGTTAATTCAGAACTCAAAAGAAAATAGCTCGTTACCACAATCTATGTTTGATCAGAGAAGAGAGCTGTTAAGTAGCCCTCAGGGTATTGCCAATGCATTTGCCGATTACTTCCAGAGTTCTTACACTACTGGTGAATCGCCGCAAAATAATGTTGATATAACTCTAAAGCCTTATGTACAGTCCATAATTTTGTCTGATTTCACTGAAAATGATGTTTTACTGGCCTTAAAGACTATCAAGCCAAAATCAAGTTGGCCCTGATAAAATACCAGCTTTTCTCTTATATGATTGTGCTTGTATTTTTGCTAAACCGTTAACAGTTCTCTTTAATCTGGCTCTAAAACAAGAATGTTTCCCGAACCTCTGGAAGTCATCAAAGATAATTCCAGTACACAAAAAAAATGATAAAAATCTCATCGAGAACTATCGGCCAATTACAATAATCAACAACTTTTCTAAATGTTTTGAACGTGTTCTTCATTCGGCCTTATTTCCTTCAATGAGGGGTCTTATAGATCATCGTCAACATGGATTTATGAAAGGTAGATCTACCACCACAAACTTAGTTTGTCTTACAGAACATATATCTGCCAATTAATAGTCAATGCCAGAGTCAATAAATGCCAGGTCACAGGTTGACGTTATTTATACAGACTTCTCGAAGGCTTTTGACCGTGTGGATCATGGTATTCTTCTAAATAATCTTGACCAAAACTACGGCTTTTCTTCTCACCTAATACACTTTTTTAGCTCTTATCTTACGGGTCGTCTTCAGCACGTGGAATGTTATGGCTGTAGTTCGGCTCAGATTGTTGCAACGTCTGGAGTTCCACAGGGCTCCATATTGGGGCCGCTCTTCTTCAACACATTTATTAATAGTATATCGGAACAGCTCACTGTAAATAGTTTGTTATATGCGGATGATACAAAATTGTATTATGGCATCAATAGTATCTTAGATTGTATGGAATTGCAAAATAATATTAATCTCCTCAATGCATGGTGCAAAAATAACAATCTTCCTCTTAATGCTGCCAAGTGTAAAGTTGTTTCTTACTCTTTGAAGAAAAACCTGATTATGTATGACTATACTATGGACAGTGAGACTGTCCCGAGATCAACGAAGTTCAAGGATTTGGGGGTGACATTCGACAGCACTCTTTCCTTTCAGCCACACATTCAGGACATTGTTAATCGGAGCTACAGAGTGCTGTGTTTTGTCATTAGGAACGCACATAGCTTTAATAATATCTTTAGTCTTAAAATTTTGTATTTTTCTTATGTGAGATCAATACTGGAATATGCTTCTTCTGTGTGGTCACCATTTTATATGAATCATTTACATGAACTAGAAAATGTTCAGCGTAAATTCTTAAAGTTCCTTTCATATAAATGTGACGGAGTGTACCCAGAAATTGGTTTTTCACATCAACGCCTACTAGAAAGGTACTCCTTTAGTAGTCTTGAGGAGAGGCGAAAATCTGCTGATCTGAAATTTTTATTTAAACTTCTTAATAATAAAATTGATTCGCCAGACTTATTACGACATGTAAATCTTCATGTGCCCCGCATATCATCTAGAAATTCTAAAACATTTTACCTATCTAGACCTAGAACGAATATTTGTAAATATTCTCCAATGCGTAGAGCATGTGGCACTTTTAATTCTGTTCAGGATCAATATGACATATTCAACTGCAGTTTGTCCGAAATTAAAAGAGTACGCTTTTCCTAGATAGTAGACATAAACAAAATTATTTTTTATTCAAGTATTGTATAATATTGTAGGAAACTATTGCTATTAATAATGTATTCTTTTTTTTTCTCTAGTTTTGGATTGTAATTTGTATAATATTGTATTTTTTCCCCCACTCAATAATTGGAATTTTTTCTGTGGAGTGGCGTAATTAAAATAAAATAAATAAAATAAAGCAAGTTACTAAATTTAGTTACTTGTATGGTGTAAACAACTTGATTTAGTACTTGCGCGAGTACCTAATTTAGTAAGATGTTTAGTCAAGTAAATAGAAACAATTTCTATTTACTTGAGCAAGTTGTCTCTGCCACCTTTATTTTCTAGAAACTAAATCGCCGACTAAACAAGTGTAGACAGGTTTTTTAGTCGAGTTCATAAGTACAGACTGCGACGTTGATTTTTCTTTTATTTGTGGCGTGTTTTAAAAATGTGTCATTGGAGTGAAGAAACAATAAAATTTGTAGAAGAGTATCGAGAAAGGCGATGCTTATGGGATACAAGGGCTACCATTTACAAAAATAAACAAGCTCGGGTCTCGGCGTATAAGAAAATTGAGGAGATCATGGGGATACAAGAATTCGGAGTGCCTGAAATCAAGAACATAATACGGGCGTTGAGGTCAACTTATTCTCAAGAAAAAAAGAAAATAAGGGACTCTATGAAGTCAGTAGCAGAATCGGAGGATATTTATGTCCCCAGTGTAAAATGGTTTAAGGAAATGGACACATTTTTACGTAACGTAGAGGACAATAAGAGGCTTACGCAGGATAATTTTAATTAATCCGATATACGTCTTTCCTGTCCCCTAACCCGTAAGTATCAATTTGTTTATATAAAACCCTATAGAAAAATAATAGAAAATCATTTCTTAAAACTCTCTTATCATAAGGAAAACACGTATACCGAACAATAATTTCCATATTATATTATTTATATTAAAGTACAGTCAAAATATCATCCGTTACTGCCATGGCACCGCACCTTCGCCCATAAAGTACTGGCAGAGTCGATCTCGTAGTTCTCTTGCACATCTTGAAGAATGATTACCCCCTAAGGTTCTTATTGACGGCAAGGGAGTATTAGTTTCATTTCTCCACGAACCTAGTCTAACCTGACCGCTTTCTATATCTTCTTCATCTAACGATCCACTTGGTGTGTAAGTGTTATGAGAAGTGATTCGCAAATAATTGTGTATTGCGCAACAGGCCTTAATAATTTTATCCACAGTTTCTGGTAAGCATGCCATAGGCTTTTCAAAAATGCGAAATCTGCTAAGCAGAATTCCGAAAGCATTTTCTACTATTCGTCTTGCCCGCGAAAGGCGGTAATTGAATATTTTCTGATTTTCCGAAAGTGCCACTTTTGAATACGGTTTCATCAAATACGTTTTCAGTGCAAATGCATCGTCACCGGTAATGCAACCACCATGTGGTAATAAACCATTCTCTAGGGCTTCAAATAGAGACGATTGTTGGAAAACTCCACCATCGGATTGTCTTCCAGGACATTCAACATTTATATAGGAAAACCAATAGTTGTCATCTACCAGAGCTAACAAAATAATGCTGTTAGTACCCTTATAATTAAAGAATTCACTGCCACAATTTGCCGGTGCATGAATCGTCACATGTTTCCCATCAATCGCACCGTAACATTTGGGGAAATTCCACTTCAAACGAAATCCCTTTTCAATAACGTTCCATTCTTCTTAGGACTCCGGCACCTAAAATAATATGAAATTTACTACTGGTTGCATTATCAGTATTACCTACAAGTATATGAGTTTGGCTAATACGGTACAAATATTTTTTTCTATTTCAGATACAACGCGAAGAAGAAGTTAATGAACAAAAACGAGAAAATGAAGAAGAAATAATGGCTGCAAAAAACGCAACGTCTCAGGAAGTACCGCAGAAAAAAAGTAGAACTACGTCAAAATTGACGCAAGTTACTGCAGTAGTTAACGACCTAAAAAAAATAAGCGAAACCATGACACATGAACCTGCCAATGAGCATGATTACATAGCTTTTGGCCGCAGTGTTGCTGCACAATTAATGACGTTAACTCCTCTTTCCACCATACAAGCACAGGAACGCATTCAGCCTGTTCTGACAAGTTTTAAACTACAAGACCTCCAGGCCCAGAGTAACCAGTACGACACATATGCAGATACCAGTAGTGCTCATGCCTCATCTTCCATCTATACACCACTGCAGTCCCCTACATATTCCGACATGCATTCTTCGCATAGCGATGGATCCACAAATATAACTCGTGCAGAATCAGTTGCCGATGATATTGTACGATCACAGATAATAGCAAAAGCTTTTTCCAACATTTAACATGTTTTGTTCATCAACAACTTCTTCGTTATAAAAATATTTAAAAATAATACCTTTATATATTCTTTCAGACTTTCATAAATAGCATCACACACCTTGGGTATAAATTTGGAGATTGCAGGTGTTGACACACGAAATAACCTCTGCAAAGTTCCATAACTAATTCCTGTGGCTAAATAAGACAATGTGATTTCCAATTTTATTCTAGTTGGAATAGCTGATCTCATTACAGTATTCTTTTTCGTAATTTGAGGAGCAATTTGAGCCAACAATATATCAAAATGTTCTTTAGACAGCCTCAGCCAATTTGTAAATTCTGGTACGTCTTCAGCTGCTAATTCTCTTAATAAAGTAGATGAAGCACCATATATTTCTCTTCGACTCAGCCATTTTCTCACCCAGCAACGTTTCTTTTTGGATTTCTTCTGCAAATATTTCGGATAACTCGCCACATACTTTTAAAATACAATTCCGCACTGTTGCACGCGTAACTTTTCCGGCCATGTCTTATCAACACTAAACAACAAATCATTTAAACGCTCACAAAAACAAAAGGACTAATATTTAGCTACTTGATTTAGTAACTTGCTTTAGCTACTTGACACGTGTAAATTCGGCTTATGGTCAGATAGTCGTCTTGTGTCGGTATTGTGGTGTTTTTGCTTTTTGGCAATTTTAGTTAAAAATAATTCTTTTTAATGACTAAATTTATTTTGTGCCAGTTGATTATACTTCTGTCTACTACAAAGTGTTATTTAAGTGAATGACTGCAATTTAATATTAAAATTTAATGGTTGAAAAAATTAAAACAAACCGAAAATATTTCGGACAGGGAATGTGAAACGTGACAATTGGCGATCGTTTTCTGGGCATATATACATGCCATCGTTGGAACCAGTGGCCGTAAAAATTGAATGTGAAAGACAAAAGCAGTTTCTAATATTGTTTCTACCGAATAGTATAAATTAATAATAATGGAATCACTGTTCAACTCTTATGAAAAACCTAAAGAAACTAATAACTATTTTTGTAAGGTGTGTTTTAATTTATTCATAAAAGTTGTGAAAAACTCAAACGATTTGTCGTTATTGATAGACATAAAATATGCTATTCCGATAAATATGCGTTAAAAATTGTTAAATCTTAAAGCTAGAAAATGAAATATTAATGAAGGATAAATTCATCGACAGTTTGATAGGTTAAGGGTTTTTGAATCTCGGAATTCAGAAGAGAATTATAATAGGGAAATTGCTAAACAAAAAAATCTGATTAGCATTCTTAGAGAAGAACTAGAGAAAGTACAAATAAAGTTCAAAGTGTCAATAATTACTTAATAAATGTAGATCATTTAGTAAAGATATTATCAGGAATTGAAGTCCAAAATAAAAGGTATTGAAATAATTAACAGACTTTTGCAAGAGAATAAAGGCACTTTACCGTAGAAAAGAACAAACTAGAGGTACCAAGAAATAGTCCATCTTTTCTCAAAGAGACCGGCTTACATTAAATAGTAATGAAATAAACTCCGAGTCGCAGGTCTCAAATTTATTAAATTAAAGTCAAAAGGATTACACGTGTTTCGCCCAAACTAGGCACCATCAGATCCACTTGTGTATTCACTATTCCGATTTTACCAATTTTAGCTAAATTTCTACCCTTGACTTGTATCATGTAGTGTTGTTCTCTGCTTCTTTTTTCGTTCTTTTTATTTTTGAATACACAAGTGGATCTGATGATGCCGAGTATGGGCGAAACGTGTAATTCTTTGACTTTAACTTAATAAATTGGAGACCTGTGACTTGGAGTTTATCTCGTTACTATTTAAACTAGAGGTAGAAAACCAGAGACTAGGACACTCATCCCTGGTGCATCTTACCGAAGCTACCTGCAACCAACTAAAGAATCATTCCGGCAATAGAGTGGTTGATTTCTTTTCTTTATCGCTGCCAAAATTATCCAACAAGAACAAAAGGGGTAAAGTTTATATTCTTTGTGATGAAATCGGTAAGAAAATAGGTAAGCAACTCTATGCGTCTATCGAATCTGAATACATGGTAGAAACCCTAACAAAACCAAGTGTAGTATTTAGTTAGGTAATAAATATTGCAAATAAGTCAATAGAGAGTTTTACTGAAAGTGACTCTGTTGAAATAAACGATAGTTTAGATACGATCTAGAGTATCTTATTATGGACGAAACGGGCATAGATTTAAATAAGAATAGTAGTAATTATGGTGGTACTATTGATTCAAATTCTCCTAACATCGTTCCAACTTCTAGTAAATAAAAAAATAATCTTACATAATATTAGCTTAAATGATGAAAAATTTATAAAAGTAGTGGTTTTCGCGCATACCATGAAATAATGTTTTCCTTATGATTTTCTTTAATACTTACCTATATTGATGAAAAATATTCTCGGTCGTGGTCAGATACCGATTGTCCAGCGCTGTTGCCGTTGGATAAAGGGTATGATTAAAGTTCGATGCCGAATGAGTCATGTAGCTCATGTGATCTGTCGTGGCTGTTGCGTATGGAGCGGGGTACATATTGTATGTCGCTGTACAGCCATCTGCTATGTATTCCACCTAGAAATTTATGTTAATTAAATTAGTTAAAATAATTTTTTTGACATTACTTACTGTAGTGGGCATAGAGGGCACCACAGAAGTTGTCACAGCTGCATTATTAGGGGGCGTTACTTGTCCACCACTTGATCCGTGTGACAATTTACGTTTTGTTCGACAGGTCGATAAGAAATCTCTCAATTGCGTTTTATATCTAGAAAATTAAGTTGTATATACAGTATGATCACAAGTGCTTTTCAGATTTTTTTTTGAAGTTAGTGTTTGGTTTTTGATAAGGTGTTTTTTTTTCGTATAAGTCTGAACAAATTAAATTAAAAGTACAACAAGTTAAAACGAACCATTAATGAGCTTTATTGGGATATTTCTGCTCTTTGCATTCGCTTACGCGTATAAAATTGCATGAGAATAAACAGGTAGTAGGATTTCAAACCTGCAAAGCATTGGCGTTGAAACAAGGGCGATTGAAATGGAGGTGCTACCTCCCCCGAAAACATCCGAAATGCAAAAACCGAACAAACAAGTCAAAAAACTCAACATCGAATATATATACAGAAGTCCAGGCCTATATCTAGTGTTTTTAGAAAGCCTAACGGAAAAAAACATCAGTAACATGGATCCGATATAGGTAGGAAGTTAAAACAGAAAAAGATTGAAAATGTCATCAAAATTTCTAAAAAAGAGAAAAAAACTAGGAGTTGAATTTACTGTTGAAAGGATTTAAAATATTATTCCGCAATTATTCCGCTAAGTAACTGATAGATAAGTTCGGCCTTACGCCTCTGTCCGTTATGCGTCTATGGGTGTTTATAACCTATTAAGTACGACTTTGTTTACGTTTACTTTTACGTCTTTGGTAAATAATAATAAATCTGACAATTGCCTTACAGCAGAGCCATCAAGTCAACAAGACAAAACAACAATTGAAAATCAGAGTGGTAAGACTATTAAAATTCTCCGTACAGGCAATGGTGGTGAATGGGTAGGTACTAATTTTCAAAATTTCTTAAAAGACTCGGGTATTTTGTATCAGTTAACTGTTCCCTATTCTGCCGAACAAAATGGTAAAGCGGAATGTCTTAACCGTACAATTATTGAGAAAACTAGATGCTTATTAATTGATTCTCAGCAGTTTCTGGGCCGAGGTCGCTAATACCTCAGTTTCTTTATTAAATCAGACGCTAACGAAGTGTTTGATTGGGAACACACCAGAAGAGGCTTGGAGTGAAGCCAAACCGAATTTAGAGGGGCTACGCATTTTTGGCTGCAAAGTTCATGCACATATTCCTAAAGATATCCATAAAAAACTTGACAAGAAGACCGTTGCCAATATATTCATTGGGCACACAAAGTAAAGACTACAGGTTATACAACCCACAGAATGGTAAAATTTGTATATCTAGGGATGTTGTATTTCTTGAACAAGAGAAGAGCAGTATGTTACTCAAAATTGTAAGAGATAAGGTTAAAAAACACTTTTTTGTATTTCCAAAGGACTCTAGAGAGCCTGAACTGGAACCTGAAGTTGAACCTGACCCACAGGTTGATGTAATGTCATTCAGTCATCCAAAAATTACATAGATTCTGAGCCGGAGTCAAGTACATTAAGTGCTTCAGATGGAAAAGAAAGCATAATGAGTGAAGATTACGTTCCAGAAGAGGAGGGTGAGGTTCCTGAATAAAAAATAAGAAGAAATCAGCATGCGAAAAGGCCAACAAGGAACCTAGATGATTGTGAAGTAAGCTATGCTACTATAGCAGAATTTGCAAATTCAAAGACTGTAGATGAGGCTTTAAGTAGATCAGACTGTGACAAATGGCGTGCAGCTATGGACGAAGAATATTCTGTCTTGTTAGAGAATAAAACTTGGGAGCTAGTTGAATATTCAGCAGACAAGAAGCCTTTGAAATGCAAATGGGTGTTTAAGGTAAAGAAGGATCCCAGTGAAAAGGTAGTGAAACACAAAACAAGGCTGGTGATAAAGGGCTGCAGTCAGAAAAAGGAAATATACTACAAGGAAACATACTCTCCAGTAATCAAGTATACCTCCATAAGATATTTACTTGCAATAGCTGCTGAGTATGATCTTGATATTGCTTATTAGCTTGACACAGTTACAGCTTTTTTCTGAGTGATCTTACAGAGGAGAGTTACATGCTACAACCTGAAGGTTTTGCTGAACCAAACAAGATTTGTAGACTGCGTAAATCCCTGTATGGACTGAAGCAAGCCCGTAAAATTTGGAACCTTCAACTGGAAGAATGCCTGAAGAACTGTGGACTAACCCAATCCAAAACCGATTTGTGTATTTACTACTAAATCACAGAAACCGTTATTTTAATTGCGGCAATTTATGTCGACGACTTGTTGATGTTTTCTAATAGCAGTAAAGAGAAAAACAGCCTAAAAATTAAACTGATGCCGTAGTTTAAAATGAAAAATATTGGAGAGGCAAGATTTGTATTAGGCATACAGATCACTAGGAACCGTAAAAACCAGAATATCTGGTTAGACATTGAAGAGATAATTAAAAAGTACAAAATGTGAGATTGTAATACTTTTGATAGTCCAGTCTTATTGGAACACAAGCTGTTCAAAACTATGTCTCCAAAAAGTGAAGATGACATTGAGAAACTGGCTGATGTACCGTGTCAAGAAACTATAGGAAGCCTATTGTTCACAGCACAAGTATCGAGGCCTGACATTTCATATGCTGTGAATAATGTGAGTAGATTTACATAAGATCCGGAGCCAATACACCAAACGTATTCTTAGATACTTGAGAGGAACCATACAGAACAAATTGGAGTTTGATGTTTGAAGAAAAGTTTGATAGTTGTTTTTACTGATGCTGACTGGGCCAGCAATGTTGATGATCGTAGGTCAGTGACTGGCTATGTCATGCTCAAAACCTTGCAGTTCTTGGGGCTTATTATTCAAGAACCCCAAAGACATTGATGTTAGACACTATTTTTTAAAAGAAAAGATAAGTGATGGGCTTTTGGCATCGAAGTATGACTCAAGAGATAAGCAAATAGCTGATTCACTCACGAAGTCAGCTGATAATAAGAAAACTCAGTTATGTGCTAAGAATCAGTGTTTGAAATATTTTAAATAGAGGGGCTGATGAAAGTATTTAAAATATTATTCCGCAATTATTCCGTTAAATAACTGATAGATAAGTTCGACCTTATGCCTCTGTCGGTTATGCATCTGTGGGTGTTTATAACCTATCTTTTAAGTTCGACTTTATTTACGTTTACTTTTACGTCTTTAGTAACTAATAATAAAAGTTAGTTTTCTCCTTTCAATTAAACTTTTATTAACACATTTCTTTGGTGTTTCTACTGCCAAGCCCTTTCTCTCTTCCCTGCCAATATTTACCACTTCTATAGCAGCAAAAAAATTTTTTAATCGGAATTTATCAAGGAAATGGAACTACTATTCCCTGGTGCTACTATTCCCATCAACGTAGCAACAGTCAAGGAAGTAATAAGAGGAATCCCAGAGAAAATACCAATGGAAGAATTAGAAAAGATTGCATGGACGCCAGCAAAAATATTAACAGCAAGAAGCATGAACACAAGGACAAAAACAGAAGGAAAGATAGAATACATTTCATCGCAAACAGTGATCACATTCGAGGGATAACAACTACCAAAGGAGCTGGTTATTGAATATTAAAAAAGCAAAGTAGATGTATATATACAACCAGTCTAGTAATTAGATGCAGAAAGGTTTGTCTACTCAAGCAACACCTGTCGCAGTAAAAAAAGATGCGCCAAATGTTTAAACGAGCATGAGACAGTAATATGCATGATAGAAGACATAAAATATAGATTTTCTGAATAGGCGAATAGAACAGACAGCTTCCAGTGTCCAGAATCCATAAGGCCAAAGGAAATAAAGTAACTTAAGGCATAGAAAATATCTCCTACTTTGAGGGCCGACGAAGAATACCTAAAAGACACACATTAATACTACGAACACACAGCAGAAAAATAAACAAAACCAAGGAGACAGAGATCTAAGAGAGAGAGAGACAGCCTATGCATACAAAAACAGATTTTCCACTACTGAAAGTAAGAAAAAACGTAGTCGAGGACAACTTCATAACAAACCAAGAGAGACGGGACGTGAAAAACCAAAACCTTCATATAAGAGAGCCAACTTGTGTAGCTACCGCAACTAGGGAGACAAAAAGAAGACAATATAGTAAATACCACCAGCAGTGGATCAAAAACATTATAAACTATCACTTTCAGCGGGAAGGTCAATCAGCTGGTGCTCAGGCCCTCAGACAGGAAAAAAAGAAAGACTTAGAAGAGGAAAACCAGGAAGTAGAGGTTGACAAGGAAATAAGAGAGGAAATTCCGGAGAAAACCCAATCGCAGGTAAACGTAACCACGCTAAATCAATACATAAAAGACAATTAACCAAAGATCAAATGGACAAACAATAACACAAAGCTAATGGCAAGAACTAGAAAGCGTCAGGGAAGATTCGCAAATGGAAGGCCCTACAGTCCTAATTACTACTCTATTACCAGCGAATCAGAGGAATTCTAAAACAACATGAAAATCATTCACTGGAATCAAGGAAAAAATACCGGACCTACTATACCTAATTAGTACACGAAAAGGGCATGTAATCCTTATTAATGAAACACAAGTTAAAGAAATAGACCAAATAGAAGATCCAAACTGTATTTGTGGACAAAGAGGAACACTAAACCATCTCATCTTTAACTATACCTTTAGGGAAAATCAATGCAAGGAAAACTACTTGCAAGCCACACAGGAACTATTAGGATTAGTAGACATTTGATTTTTTAACCATTTGGCGATATGAAAATGTCTAGTTAATTATAGTTAAAGCAAAATGTATTTCGTTATAAATAAAGTAACACAAGAAACTTATAAGGAAGAAAAGTAATTAATACCTGAGTAAAATGGGTCATTGACTTGCCAGTGAAGGGCCTCCATAAGTAACTCTTAAGTGAATGTAAGTAGTTTAAAATATGAGACCTCCCTAATGCTTGCTGATGAGTAACGATTTACAATAACAACTCTTCATCGAAAATAAGGTAAGTCAATTGTATCGAGGCAAAAAGAGAACGCCATGACTCGGAAGGTTCAGCCTTATCCTACAAAGAATTATTTGCATAAAGGTACTGCCTACATTACCTGAGAAAAAATAAATTGATTTATTGCAGCGTCAATTTCCTGATCAACGACAAAACGAGTGGCTAACAGTTTCTTGCCAAGGACATTTATGTAATCCATGAACTAAAGCTGTTCGCCAATCACTAATCTTAGCCAGTTATTGCTAGAATAAGGTGCTCTAATAGGCAGTTATCAATTATTTATCATGGCCATATTTAAAATATAACTAATGGCAATAGTAGGCGTAACTCAAATCAGTAATTCACATTCTGAAAATCACCTGTCATTGTCGGTGCAGTGAATTAATGTTCGGGGAGTATTGTGTTGTCATCTGCAAAGAATGTGTGTTTTTCTCGAATATTAGGAGTTGTCAGGTTGTTGACGTATAACAGAAAAATAAATGATCAGTAAACTATACCCTGCAGCACTGCACAGATCACTCAGCGGTATTCGGAATATTCAGAATTCACAAACACCTGATGATGGTAGTGAACCACTTGATGAGATCAGAATCGTAAAGGATATAGTGGTCCTAGTCGAATGCCTTTGATAAGTCATAAGTGACTGCGGCGGAAACTACAACGTCATTTATCTGATATATTAGTTCGTCAAAAAAACTCTATAATATGGTTCCAGTAGTTCTTATACATTCTTGAAACCTATTAGGAGTATTGTTAGATTTTTGAAGATATTAATATTTACCTGGAATTTGAATGATTACCAAACATTTCACTTTTGTGAACTAAAAAACTTATTTCTGTGAGGTTTCAAGATGCTAAAGTGAAGTAAAGGTTTTGTTTTTTTTTGATCATTGAAAAGAAAGCATCCAATAGATTCATCACAGTGTTGTGGTAATTAATTACTGAGTCTAATGCCTTAAGGACAGATTTCGAACATGTAAGTCATACATATAAGTTTAAGTATCTATAGTATTAGATGTTCACTGCGTTATAATATAGACAAATAAGTCAAAAAAGAACAGTTCAAAAATCAACGAGTAACGAAGCAAAGTACCTTAATATCCTCACTGTATCTAGCAAGGTATAAACAATCAAAATATGCAATAACTTGAAATTAAAAACCATTAATAATTTACCTTCTATTTACTCTAGTAGGAGTCGAAGGTACTGACGTATGCGTTGGAGACGTCAGCAATTGGTCATTTTCTGAGAAATACGTATTAGGAAGACCTGCGTCCAGGTAACTGACCTTAAAATCCATAGTGCGCTTACCTAGAAGATCTCTACCTTCTTCTTCCCTGAATAAAAAAATATTATTTAATATACTTGTGTGTATGCATAGATCTAAAAATTAAGTACACCATTAAGATAGCCGCAGTAGATTCAGATGATGAGTTCAGATGTTAAGTATAGCGCGTGCATCACTTTTCTAACATTACAACCTCTTCATCTAAGATTTCTGTGTAAGAAAATCCATCTTGGGCTATTTCCATCAATGTTATTGTTTTGACGTTTCATAGAATTAATCCTAACAATCAGTTAACAATCTTTGACAGTTTTGACATTTGGTATCAAAAAACTACAAATCGGAAAATTTCTAAGCTAGGAAACACCCAAGCCTCGTCTACATTAGACTTTAGATTCAGACGATACTCTGAAGAAGCCACTTGCTTTGATTGCTGAGAGGAAAAATATATTTTTGCATAGTGAACACCGCACATCACACAATTCAGGATTAATCGGTCACCATGATTGTGAATTCGAGCCAGTTCTGTCTCACAAATTTGGGTCAACTGTATTTAGTATAAGGACGAGGAAATACGTTATTATTCTCTTTTTATCTTGTGATTTAGATTAGTTATTACAAGTTAATACCTTGACTTCTGAACCAAGAGCTGAGTTAACCAGACTATTAGATTATTGTGCAACCTCAGGGCTAAATATACTTAATGCGCGGGACGAGCCGACATTCGTCAACGTACTCCGTAGAAAAGTAATTGATCAAACTCTAGGCAAGTGAGGCTTGTGATAAACTGGCATGTATCTAATAAGCCCAGTTTGTCAGATTACAGGTACATAAGATTCGAACTAGAATATGCGGATACAACTCGAGGATTTACAGGAATCCCAGGAAAACGAAACGAGTTTCTATAAAGAGAAATTGTGACACAACCTGGAAAACTGTAAACCTTGGAGCTCGAAGTGCTGACAGAATCAGTTACAGAGGCTACCAGAGATGCATTTAAGAAACCATGTCAGGCAGAGAACACGTCCTGGTGCAACCAAGACTGAGTGAGCTTAGGCAAACAGTGCGGAAACTCTTCAATAGAAATAAGAGAACTGGGGCATCATTATAGACATAGCTTAATCAGATACAATGATGCCATGAAAAGGCATAAAAAGAAGGGTGGAGAAAACTATGCAGGGACTTAAATAAGATACTAGCATATGCAAGACTCCACAAGGCAATATCCATGGGTCGCAATAGCCCTTCATTCCTGCATAAATTCCAACGGAGAATATACGACAACCAAGGAGGAAACGCTTGGCTTAATGTTGAACTCACACTTCCCAGAATCGAAAACTCTGCAATAATCACAGGCCCAATACACGACTCCTGTCATTCCAAACAGGAGCAAAAGGGAGAACTGGTAACTGGCAAAAAAGGATATAATCTACGAAAAAGTTAAATAAGCGATAGCTTCAAATCATGTAAGTGTCCCGGAATAGATGATATACCCATCATGCCATCCTGAAAACAGAGGAAAAGCTTATAGAAAGGTATATCCGGGATGATGTATTATAAAATAGCCTCCTACATCGACACCAATATGCCTACCATACAGGTAAATCTTGTTAATCAGCAATCTACGAAATAACCCAGAGACAGGGCCGAGAAACTTTGAAAAACAAAGAAATCGCTCTAGGAGGCTTCTTAGACATTAAGGGAGCATTGTTTGTCTACTAGCACATCGGAGCAGTTAATCTCACGTATTTAAAAAAAATACAAAATCTCTGAACGTTGTCGAGCACTAGTGCATGGAAGAACTAAGGGTAAATTCCGCAAAAACCATCCTAGTTGCCTTCGCAAAAAGGAGAAAACTAGAGCCCATAAGAGACTTGGGCTTTGGCGGATAATCAAATATCTAGGCGTGATTCTGGATAAAAAACTTAGCTACAAGAAGCATGTATAATTAATATAAGCAAGGAGATGAAAACTTCTATGTACTGTAAGAGAATATTCGACAGATCATGGGGGTTCCCACGAAAAATGATACACTGCATGTGTACAACAAGTGTGATATATATATCACACATCATAGTGTAAAATATATACAACAAGGTGAGACTCATCAATATGTACGCACCACCAATATGGTGGCATCCGGCAGAAAGGAGGACTGTTATTTAATTACTTAATAACATATAAATAACAGCGTGTCTGGGTATGCGACTGCTGCTCTAAAAAACCTGACAGGGGTAAGCCCACTACACCTAGTAGTACGGGCTAAAGAAAAATCAAGAGCAAACAGGCTGTTGTCGAATGGCGAAATGATCTTAACAAAAGTTGGACACAATGCCCTATTCGACAAGATACAGGACCTTGGGTGTATGGCACTAAAAACGGACAAAACCAAGGTCACACAGTTAGACAAACCCTTTGTAATTAAAGAGGGAAAGGGACCACTAGACACATAAGTTACCTGTCTTAGGTAAGGCGGCTACTCAATATGGTGCATTACAACCATACGATCGAAGATCGGAGTAGCAGTAGGCGTACTAGAGGATCGACAACAGAGCAGGCAACTCACGCTGAAAATGGGCCTGGAAGCAATAGACTTAAAGGCAAGCATAATAGGAATCCAGACCTGTGTTCAACTGATGAGAGAAGGGGCTCCAAGAGGCCGAAGCTTCGTAATCATTAAAGGAGACCAGGCAGTAACAAATGCTGTAGGACAGTTTCAGACTAGGTCAATGACTGTACAAACCTTCTGGGAGAATCTCGCGGATCTACCAAAGATCAAAACAGGCTACAGACTACTACCACCTAATATGGGCAACCATGGCGTTGGAAGAAGGATAATCTAACTTACAATGAAGGTGGACAACATTTTGTGTCGGTTTTAAAACCTGGAAAAGAAATGTCAGACACTGGTTAGAACTTGAGCATAAAAACTACTGGGAACAACTGCCACAGCTGGAACTCTCCAAACAACTTTTGGACAGCCCACGCTTCAGGAAGCTGAAGCTACTGGGCCACTTCAGGTAACAACTGCGAAAAGTAGCAGGGCAGCTCATAGGCCATGCAGGAAACAACTACATAGACTTGGGAAAGTAGATACCACTTTATAGAGGTTGTGAGGAAGAGGAAGAAACTACTTTTCACATTCTATACTTTTGCGAAGCCTTCAACCAGATCAGCCAGACGCCAAACCCGAGAAAATAAAAACTATACCATTGGGCAAAATACTGGACTTTCTAAAAGCAATACAACTGAACAAACTGAAGTAAATCTATGGAAAACAATAGGACTGCAACAGAGCAGACCGCAGTACAGGGAACCAACTGGTACGTCCTAGCGGGGTTCATAAATGATTTCTTAGCCGAAAAAAAAATCAAACCTGTATAGCAGAGACGGGAGCACAAAACTTGTTGATTTGAATAATCAAAGTATCTTCGAACATAACTGTGTTACTGAGGGAACTCAGAGGTCACGAATTACGCCAACAGAATAATTAAGAAACTATCAGAGTCATTCAGAACTATAGAGGAGACGTTAAGAAAAAACTGTCCTTTAAAGTTCAGGACTTAAGATCTAATATAGTGTAATCTTCTTAAAGTCGGTGTTAAAGTACCTAAACACAACAAAAAAACCACAGTTTATGTGTGAATGAATCAGCAAAATTTCCACATCCTAGATGAAGATTCTATATGAAAAACTTTTAAGCCAGAGAATTGTACCTCGTAAAAGGAGCAATCTTTTTTAAAAGACTTGTCACATAATTACAATTTGAACTAGGAAAGAAAACTTTAACTCTTTTCTGTAGAAAATGACTGCTAATTAAGATCTTAATGGTGTACATTGACCTGGAAATATTCATACAATATAAGAATATAAAGACGTTCTATACTTTATATTTACAAAATATATACTGTAAATTTTCCAAAGCGAACTTACATTAAGGGTCTGTGCGTACTTATCACAAAATCTGGCTTTGAATTCTTATACACTAATCTAGAACTAGTCTGCAGCCATTGCCATTGGCCATCTTTGGTTTGGAATCTGTATGCTATCATACCGGACGCGCCAGTTTTTAACACTAAAATTTTAACCCACGTTTTACTCTTTTCAACTTACACTTCTGAAGTCTTCTACTTACACTCTTGATGCGCACTGGCCACATATGCAAGATCATCGTAATGAACAAGATCATATCCACCCATGTTGGCCAACTCCGAATCGGAGTAGCCCAACAGAAGTTTGCCCCTGCAAAATAACATGTAAAATCATTGAGCTTAATTTTTATTTACGATAATATAAACATAATCGATGCGTTTCTTATTACCTTTGATCCATTGAGACAAGTGCCAGATCCAATTTATGTTTACTCTTAAACATAACTTCTTTCTGTGGAATCTCTAGGAGCGAAGGCGGTCCAAATGGTGTGCAAATGGCAAATAGTGCCAACGGCGGCTCTTCTGACTTTCTGTTTTGACCGTGAAGCACTTTTACTCGCCCTCGTATATCCAACCTCTGGAAAATAAGATAAGAAATGTGATTTCTGTGCATTTTGCAAATTTAAATGCTTACCAAAAAACCGGAAGTATTGTCTAACAGACATCGGAAGCGCACGGTAAAACTTCGTTCCAAAAGGTGAGCATTCTCGGGACTCAGGACATCCTGAAGGCCCATATTTGCTGACTCAGGTGGAAGGAAGGAGTTCCACATCAGTTGCCTTTGAAGTTCTTCTCTGTCTTCTGAATGAACCAGTTCATAAACTGACTGGTGGACTATGTCCGACTAAAAACATTAAAGACAGCTTCGGGTTATGCCTTAGAATATTAAAAAACTAGAATCAGTAAACAACAACTTTGTTTCAGTTCCAACATGTGCTCAGGTGCAAGGAAGTGTTTTGTTTACAATAATATTTACCGATTCTCTGTTGTATTTCCAAAAGAGGAAATTTTAAGCTATGTATTAACACATAATATCAATTATTTGTATTGAATTTTGGACTAAAAATAAAACGTAGAAATAGATATAACCTATTCTAAGAGTAAATAGAACATCTTTACAAAAAAAAATTATTAAAATTCCTATTTCTAACGCTTCTAAAAAAAGTGACATGGCAACACCGCGAGCATAAGCGAAATGTCATCTTGTCAAAGTCAAACCGCTCTGTTTACACTCGGCATTTGTGAGGTTCTGTGTTTTTTATTTAGTTTTTGGTTGAAAAGGTCTTATTTGAGTATTTTTGTGAACTATTACGATGGTAAATATGTGCCATTTGTGCCGCAGCATGGAAAAAAGGCAATTAAATCCTTTTCTTTCACAAGTAAATACCAATACTTTCATAATATCACATCATGGAACCGTCTTCATAAACGTAGAATACGAGATCTTAGAAATAAGCCTATCTTAACCCAAATAAAGCTAATGTCCTTTAAAAAGCCATTTTCAAGGTAACTGTAATTTATCGATTTAGCTTAGCTTTTACAACTCATCTGTAGATGGCAGCACTGAAGTCGTTATTAAGAAGGACAAGCGTGTCAGAATTTTGAGGTTAGCTGTCTGTTTTTTGTTTTGCAAGCATAGTTTAGCTGTTATTGTTGTTTAAAATAATTTTAAATGCAAACATGGCGAATTGGAAGTAAGTACATCTAGTGTTATTAAATTTTGTGTAATATAGTATTTAAAATCTTAATATTTATAATCTTTTGTTATGATTTTTTAATTCGAAGTGAAAAATTATCATTTTTGGAAAAAAATATTTTGAATTTTGGGTTGTTCTTTTTAAAGGACTTTAGCCTAATGTAATGCCCAATTTTTATGTTATTGTTTATATTTACAAATTTATTTATTTGTATCTTTTTAGTGATAGGCGACCATTAAAATTGCACGAGCTGATAACAGAATTGGAAGATATGGATGATATCCTATCTCAGGGGGCTACTATAACAATCTTTCCACCGGAAAATGCTAACGGCGAAGTTACTGATGAGGATTCCGGAGACGAAGACAACATAGTCATCGATAATCTTCCTGGTAGCCAACTCAGAGTTTCTGCAGAGATTAGTTTTGATGGAGCACCACCGGCTGAAAGTCTAAATGAAGATGAAAATGAAGATTCTTTCGATGAAGAAGACAATTTGCCACTTTCTCACTTTGTGCCGCTAAAGAAATTACAAAAATTTAATTGGATTGCTGACCGTGATATTCCAGAATCAACATTTGCCTGGAATGCGCCCCATAAAGTTGAAAATCATCAAAGTCCTATTGAGATTTTAAAATTGTTTTTTGACGATTCTCTTATATCCAAAGTATGCCAATTCTCAAACATATATGCCGCACAAAATAATCGGCCGGCAGATATATCGGAGTCTGAAATATGGTGTTTTTTGGGCGTGCTGATTTTGAGCGGATATTCTGAACTTCCTAGAAAGCACATGTATTGGGAAAACTCAAGTGACACAAAAAATGAACTTGTGAGGAATGCCATATCACGTGATAGATTTAGGTACGTAATGCAAAATATCCACCTTTGCGATAACAATGATTTGAATGCCAATGACAAGTTTGCAAAAGTTAGACCCTTCATAAAAACCCTAAATGAGAAATTTATGGAGTTTGCGCCTACTGAAGAAGTCCACAGCTTAGATGAATCGATGGTTCCATACTACGGACGACATGGAACAAAGCAATTCATTAGAGGGAAACCTATACGCTGGGGGTACAAATTTTGGACAGCTACTACCTGACTTGGATATATTGAATGGTTTGACCCTTACCAGGGATCCTCGTATGATTCCAGAAAAATATAAATTATTAGGTCTTGGATCTAGCGTCGTATTGCAGTTTGCTGATGAACTTCAAAAGATTTATCCCAACTTGGCATTCCATATCTACTTTGACAACTTTTTTACATCTCTTTCGCTTCTCCATCAACTTAGCCAAAGGCAATTATATGGCACTGGGACGATAAGAGAAAACCGTATTCCTGAGAGTAAGCTGGGACCATCAAAAGACCACAAGACGAAAAATAGAGGCTCTTACGAATATATGTATGATCCTGATAACCATATAGTTGTGTGCAGATGGAATGACAATAGCCTAGTTACTTTGGCATCTAACAGTACCACTGTGAATCCAATTTTACAAGCCAAAAGATATTCTCAAAAGGAAAAGAAACGGATAATGGTAGATCAACCTTATATTGTAAAAAAATATAATGAAAATATGGGCGGGGTCGATAGAGCGGACCAAAACATCAGCCTTTACCGAGTATCCATAAGAGGCAAAAAGTGGTATTTTCCAATTTTTTGTCACTTCTTGGACATGGTAGTTCAGAATTCTTGGCAATTGAACAGAAATAGTGGGGGTAAAATGGACCAATTAGCATTTAGAAGAGCAATAGCCCAAAGCATATTGGAGACACACAAGAAACCATCAGCTTATCAAACTGGAAAGACAAGTAAATATTTGCATCAATCATCGCGTTATGACCGCATGGACCATCTTATTTTATATAGTGAAACACAAATCAGATGCAAATATTGCACAAAAAAAGTTAATTTTACATGTAGCAAATGCAAAATTGGGCTCCATTCAAAAGAATGTTTTTATCTTTACCACACTCAGCATTAACTTATATTATCATTTTTGTTTTGATTTAGCACTAAACATGGCAATAAAAAAATTTTCTTGGTACGATATTGATTATAATTTTTTTTTTCAATCGTATAGCAATAAAGCTAAAGTCCTTTTAAAAGGACAGTGACTTACCATAAATCTACCACTTACTAATTTTTTCAAATATTTTTTTAGGGCTTCTAGGTACACTAGCATTAAATATTTAGTGGTAAAAATAAACTTTTCAATTATTTTTTTTGTCAGCCTTATTTGGGTTAATAATAACTGCCAAATTCTGCAGTAAATGACGCAAATACATGGATTTTGGTTCTGATTCTTCTGATATCAGTACAATTCAGTTGGGCAGCCAAAGATGACGTCGTAGAAATCTGAAATTTTGCACCCTGATTTGCAATACCAAAAGGCAAATTCTTATATAGGCATTTTAAATTTGAAAAAAAAAACTCTTCACTTTTACTACTCCACTAACTACAGTAATTCTGGTTCAATAAAAATAGGACTCATTAAAACCCTGTATAGGAGGGCAGACACAATATGCAAAAATAATGTTGACCTCAGCAAGGAAATAAAAAATATCACCGTATCACATATATCATTTACAGCAGAACGAGTATCCAAGCAAGTTAATAAACACAACTACTAGAAAAGCAGCAAAGATAACAAGGATATAACCACAACAACGGGAGGACCTTACCGGATTAATAATTCTATAACAGTGAATGTGGAGATTCATATATAGGCGACATAAAGCGACCACTGGAACGCAGGATAAAAGAACATCGAAAGTGGAGCCGAACAGGAGAAGTTTTTAGATCATCAGAATATTCAGTCAAGCCAGTGTTGATAGTCCCAACATCAAGAGACTCCCTACTGTTGGGACACTGCAAGATCACCTTTAAAACCCTCTCTCAGATCCGTTCATCACTACGGGCTTCTACTACTTCACTAGTCTCTTCCTTTTATATTTAGATGGTGGTCAGCTAAATAAAGCAGATGACTCTGCCCCGAAGAATTCTCATTACACAGAAGGGAATGAGTCGAAATTCAGAAATAAAAACTCGTTTCAATATATGATTTACCAGACATGAGGATACAGAAGTTGATTTAAAGAGCCTCTAGCTGTCCAGACCATAATTTTCGTCGAGTTACATTAACTATTACTTTAATACCCACCATGTTACTTTGAGGAAGAGCCTATTCAGAGAGGGCAACCGTTTTGAAGTCAATACTAAGGAAAAGTCTATCATTTTTGAGTTGATAAGAAAGTAAATGATTTTTTAGTACTTCTATTACGGTTCCTTAAAATCACTGCTGAGATAGAATTTTTAAAAGAAAAACCAAGAATGTAGAAAATAAATAATTTCTTTCTGGTGCCGATGGAAATGTTCCAAAAGGAGAAGGAAGAGGAGGAGGAGGAGGAGGAGGAGGAGGAGGAGGAGGAGGAGGAGAAGGAGGAGAAGGATGAGGAGAAGGATGAGGAGGAGGAGGAGGAGGAGGAGGAGGAGGAATAGGAAGAGGAAGAGGAAGAGGAAGAGGAAGACGAAGAGGAAGAGGAAGAGGAAGAGGAAGAGGAAGAGGAAGAGGAAGAGGAAGAGGAAGAGGAAGAGGAAGAGGAAGAGGAAGAGGAAGAGGAAGAAGAAAAAGAAGAAGAAGAAGAAGAAGAAGAAGAAGAAGACACAGGTACAATTACTATGAAGTCTGCATTAAAGAGTTTCTCTTCAACTAAAAAATAAAAAAGCATTTTTGAGTTGGAATAGTAAGCTTTCAATCCCCTTATCCTAGGTTAGTTCTATGTTTATTTAATTCTAGGAAAATTTAAGCAATTAAAAATTTCTTACCTGATGAAACCCCAAGTAACCTTCTATACTATGAGTAGCAAAAAACACTTCGCCCTCGCAAGTAAGGATCATCAGGAAGCCGTTGAGAGCCTGCATAAAACACGTTTAAGGTTTTCTAGTATGAAATTTTTCAAGTTTTTCAAATATTTACCTGTAAAAACATTTCACCGTCCAGTGGTGTGTGGTCGAAGGCTGTGAGATCACGTGACCGATGCAATCCGATTTGATCCTCTTTGTCTTTGTGCATCACAACTGAAACAAAGAAAAGTCATTTAGAACTTAAGTTGGTGAAGATAGAACAATGATTGATTGCGTCATTTTTAAATGAAAATATGTTAATAAGAACTAGATTTTGGCTCTATTTCGCAAGCAGATTAGGTCAGAGAGTTTCTGTTTTAAGAAATTATGTTGACGATTGATAGTTTTTAGCCAGATCATCATTGGAGGTGCACGCTGATCTGGCTAAAATAAAAATGAAGTCAATTTTAAGTCAAACACCTGAAATATTACCACATACAAAGGCAAAGGATTAAAAGCACACGAAACTCAGCAAGTTTATGAAACTTAGAATAAAAATCGTGATGCTACAAGAAAAACTATAAACGTCAGAAGTCTTAGGGTTCATAAATCAAAATTTATTCGAATTTTAACAAGTCATCAAATGATAGGGGTGAGAGAATATAGTTTCGATCGTCCAGGGAATTGCAGCAAGAAACTTGAAAGTTTACAGATGTCGATAGTTGTTTTAAAATTTTAAATGGTTTTTTCAAAATTTAAAAATTAGTGCTCGAAAGTTTCTGTTTTTCAGGCCTTTTTTAATCCTGTCTTTTGCTTTGCATCTGTTTCAACCCAATCAAAATCATGTTGATATTTTTGTGACATTTTATGTTAGTTCCAAGTAACAAACCTTGTGAAAACTATATTTCCGTATTGTCGTGACTACGTGGCATCAATTTTACGCGTCCCGCGTACGAAATTGAGGTTACAATTAATATAAGTTTACAAAGTTTAAATAATGGAAAAAGAAAATGTTTTTTGTGATATCGTTCACTTTTTTGAGGAATATTAGAGGCTTCCTTGTGTGTGGAATAAGATTCATTGTGAATTTAAAGACAGAATCGCAAGAAGCAAAGCAGAAGAACATTAAGTCTGGCATAACAGTATTTTTCTTTTGAATGCTAGCTTGAACCTTCCCAAGAAGAATATTTAAAATAGCCTGGTCTATGCGTATGAAATTCAAAAAGCTTGAAGGATCTTCTGCAGCAACTTCTCGTATAAGGGTGTTACATGCACCCAATTTATTTCTCCATTGGATCCATCGCCTTACCATATTTTTTTTTACTTTTTTTTTCTTTATTTTCACTTATAATTAAACTTAACATTCGTGCAGCTGCCGCAATTACTTCAGTCGACGCCATTTTTTAGTTTAATACAAAAATCAAGACACTGAATACATGAAAACACTCACAAAAAATTTCATATTGTCAGGACTTTAAGTGTCATGACATTATTATGACGCATGAAAACAAGCCTTTATATTGACAGTATTTAATACCGACTTCTCTAAGGCCTTTGATAAAGTAAACAAAGATTTATTAAGCTGTAAGTTGATTTGCCGGATTCAGTGCGCAAGTGGTTAGTGCTAGTTAATTTTTAATTAAAGAAACCTAGCTTGCAAATCAAACCAGAGTAAATTATATGAAAAACAAATCCATTGACTAAAGAACAGACATTCAACATTAATCATATACCGAGAATATAATAAAATGTTGTTATTTTTATGATTTATATAAAAAAGGGAGAAAACAACCCTCTTTTTGTACCCGACTAGGCCAGGTAATGCGCCCCGATTTCCACAAGGAAATAAATTTTAAAATATGTTATTACCGACAGACATTAATATCCGAGAAGCGGAAATGCGGAACGCGCCACCGAGAATCAGGGTAGTTGATTACCCTCAGAGAGCGAGGGCCGTGGGCCGTGGGGTCGCTCGCTTCCTTAGTTTGTTATTTTGCCCCCCCTGACCGGACGGACACGTGAACGCCACCGCCTTAAACTATTACGGATTTTCTTGTTTAATTTGCCTGGTGTTAATTAGATTTTTCGAATTTAATGATAGAGGTGAGGGATGATTAAGCAGGCATTTATTTAAGGCAATCAAACTTTTTAAATTTGCTATATTTTTTAGAATGACAAATATACCAAATATCTTTTTATCTGTACATTTTATTTTGTAGGCAATACTATAAATATTTCAAAACAAATCAAATCAATAATTTTTTTTCAAATTTAAATATACATACAATACATTTGAGTTCTTCATCGACATTGTTTTTGTGCACTGAAATATTACTTATATACTATTTCCTAAAAATGTAAATGTATTATATATTCATTCATTTTTCTATTTATTTTCAAATGTGGAATTAAATCTAATTTTTCTACTCTATGACATAAGTTTAGAAAAAGTTTCATAATTATTTAAAGTTGTTTTCATTAGAAATATAATAATAGACGTTTTATTAAAAATCTTAATCCTACTTATAGTTTTAATTTTATAAGTTTTATATTTGTATAATTAAGTATCTATTAACATTTGCTCTTGTTTGATGATGATGGTTTACTATTTTTTTTTGTGTTTTTTTTTATGTATATAGGTACAAATATAATGTATGTATAAATAGTCTAAGTTGCAGATGTCGCTGTTGCAATGATTTAGTTGGATATCGCCTATATTTCCTAAAAATTATTTTTAATATGGAGTTTTGTATTACCCGTAATGGTTGTAAATTAATTTTGTATATTCCCCTCATACTACAAGGCCGTACCGCAGCAATGATTCCACCAGAGATTTGTATACTTATTTGATCAGTTTAATGCAGAGAAATTCTCTAAGAGGATAAAATTTATGAATTAAGGTGCGAACTTTTTTTGTGAGATATGATATATATTCTGTCCATTTTAAATATTGATCAATAACTATTCCTAAATATTTAGTTTTCTTTACCTCTGGTATAAAACAGTGATTTTCTTCAATTGTCTGAATTTCGGTAAAATTTGGTCTACTTGTGCTTGTTAGCGAAAATGCAATATAATTTGTTTTGGATAAATTTAGGGATAATTTAAAGAAGTCTAACCATTGTGTAATAACACCAAATCCGCGCAACACTCTTTGTTTTGCCTTTTTCCATGTCTTACCAGTAAAAACAAGTACCGTATCATTTATATTTAAATTTAGTAAGCAGGGACGGATGGGCTCTCTGAAACCGGCCCGAGAAATTTTCGGGCGAAGCGGCCCACTTAGCCCTGATGAATTATATTAAAAAATTTCGCTAGTGCCTACAAACACACATTTTTTTATTTAATTTAAAAAAATCAACGTAAATTCAGTTAACAACGAAGTAAAAAATTATAACACAAATAATATATGTATGTCTTAATATTATCCTAAATTATAACTTCAGTTAACTATTAAAAAGAAAGAACAAACAAGCTTAACAACCAAAAAGTTTTAAAAATAAGAAAATAAAAAAGGAACAACGAACTCTCAAACAAAACATAGAAAATGCAAAAAACTCAGTACATTAAACTTTTTTTATACAAGGTACTGGACTCTGCCACCTCATTTATAATATCTTCATTATCTATTTGATTATGTAGAGATCTTTCTATATTCATAAGCATGAAAGATTCAAGCAAATTATCACTTAATCTATTTCTTAGTCTATTCTTAATGTATTTGAAAATGGAAAATTATCTCTCACATGACACCTGGGTTATTGGCAAACTCAAAATGTATTGATACACCGTTGCTAAGACTGAATATGCCTCCTGATACAAGTTATATTTTAAAATAGCAACGTAACAGCAATACACGCAATCCCTGCAAGAGCAAACTGTAATTGTATCTTTCCAATCTCCTTGCACATCGTCTTTATCATCTTCCCCTTCACTGTCATCGCTATCGCTACGATTGGAAATATCGATTTTAGCAAACGTTTCTTGAAAAGATAACTTGTAAAGGTCCCAGTTAGCAGCAAAACTTATTAACTCTTCCTTAATTCTGTCAGGCGTCGCCTTGTTATTAAATTTTGCAACTAAATTAGCTATCAAATGCATACTTTTGTCAAGTAGCGAGCTGTTTGCCTTTATTTATTTAAATTATGCTGGATTAAAAATAGCTAGTTCAGCACAGAAATCTATATTCTGGGCATACCTGTTCGACATTGACTCACATACCATATCCATAATCTCATTGTTTGTTTTAACCTGAAAACTTTTATGTTCGGCTTGAGGAGCTTCGTCAGACGTATTTTCGTGAAAAAACTTTTTAACTCGTCTTTTTCTTGTCTTCGGAAAATCGTTTTCTAATTCAATGTCCAATTGACGGTCGTCTAGTTCGTCATTAACTGAAGACATAAAATCACTAACAGATTTTGTGATCCATTCCATATCCCTCTGCTTTTAAATGTTCTATTGATGTCTTAATCATCGCGTTGGCTTTAATTAGGTCTAAACCTTTCGTTTGAAGGTATCGCGACAGTGGTCCTGTAATCGAGAATATTTTTAAGAATATATGGGCCATCATAGTCGTTTCAAACTTTGTCAAATTAATTTTAAAGCTTTCTACCGTAGATCGGATATCTGGATTAAAATCTGTATCTTTTGAAATGATGTCTAGTGATTCTAGTAGATCTACATATAGCGGGTAAGATTTTTTTAAGCGTTTTTACTAGAACATTCAAGCTGAAATATTTTAGTTAATGATTGTTCTTTCGATCACCATCGAGTTTCTCCTATAATTTGTAGTACTCTAAATTTTGGATCTTGTGACATTTTTTTCCAAATATCCATTCTCTTGTATGACTCTTTAAAGAAAACTGCAACTGAGTTCAGAAATGCAAAAAAGGTTGCCGCCTTAATATGTCCTTTTAAAACATCTCCCAGGACTAAATTCAGTATATGACTATAACACCACACATGGACATGCTCGGAATTTTGTTGCTTCATCTCACTAGTAAATCCGCTATATTTCCCTTGCATGTTAGCAGCACCATCTGTAGAATCAGCAATACTTTTGTTTATACTTAGTCCGTTGTTTTGTGCAACTTCTCTTATTAAATCTTGAAACCCTTGTCCAGATGTTTTTGATTTTTTTTCCATTTGGGCTAGACGCGACAAAAATTAAGTTTATTACCGGCGCTATGAAATGTTTATACATATACTATAAGAAATAAAAAACTATAATAATAATAAAATCGAGAATAAAATGAATTAAAATCTAAAAAGCAGAAATAGATAAGTGGGTACTTACCTATAGGATAAACCCCTCTTTCCAATTAATTTAATAACATCAACACTCTGTGAAGAATTTGTCTATTACGGGAAATTTCAGAATTTCTCTTTTCTATTACTTCGGGCCTGCAAATCTTGTATACGATTGTATATTCCTTGTATGGAGGTTTGCCGATTCATGTTCGTTTAACCTCTGGTGTACATGTTTCCAGTCTCTCATACCTTCAATAAAACTGTTTGACTCATTGGTGCCACAAAATGCCAGGCAAATAGAGCAAAATAGTGCAGATTTGCCTGTGCTGTATGTTAGCCACTGTCTTTGGGGTCATTATTTATATCAAATACTTTTTGAATGTTAAATGGTATCTCTTTCTGGCTTTTAGGCCTCTGCGGATGATATGATCAAAAAATCGGATTAATTCATCAAAAACTGGACGTTATATAATATGTATAATATATAACAACCACTCACAAAAATCACAAAAAAACACCCAATTCAGTTCAGTCCGAAATTCGAAGAACTATTTCCTACGGCGGCGGCGCGGCGCGTGCAGACGTTAGCAAGACGGAATGACATCTAAGTTCGGAATTGGTGGATATCATGGTTGTTATTGTTTTTAACTTGTCGCGACACGATGTGACGTGTGGCGTCACATCGTGTCGCGACAGGATTTCCATTAAGCGGGCGGGATTGATATGGTCAGTGCGGTACTTAGTTTTTTTTTTTTTTTATTTCTTATTTTTTTACAAAAAATAATTTTAATATTTTTTTCTTTTTGCCGACCGGCCCACCGGGAAATTTCCCGGTGTCCCGCCTGTCCTATCCGTCCCTGTTAGTAAGCCATTAATATATATTATTATAATGAAAAGAATAGGATCCAATAAGGTGCCTTGTGGGACTCCAATATTTATTTTCAGAGGGCGACTAAGCACTTGATTTAGTTTTAGGAATTGATATCTATCGGAAATATAGCTTTTAAAAAGGTCCGATACCATGCATCGAACACCATAATGCGATAACACATTAAGGAGTTGTTGATGAGGCGCAGTATCGAAAGCATCGCAAGATCTATAAACACCGCTATGACTGATATTAAGATTATTTGCTATTTCTGAGACTAGTGAAAACATAGCATCTGTCGTGTTTAAACCCTCCGAAAATTCAAACTGATTTGGTGAGAGTATGCTATTTTCATTAAAAAATTTTACCAGTCTGTCCTTTAGGCACTTTTGCAAAAATTTTAGCAAAATTATTTATTAAACTAATAGGGCGATAATTATGAATTTTATTTTTTTTCTCCGCTTTTATCAATTGGGGTAATTATGAATTCTTTAAAATGACTAGGTATAATACTTGTTTTAAATTTATATTCAGAATAATTCGTTTGTTTGTTTGTGTACATGTTTAATAATTCGTGCGGAAATTCCATCCTTTCCTGGGGCACTCATCATTTTTTAATGTAAATATTTGTTTGATAAGTTCGTTTTTCGTTACTGGCTTTAAATATAAAGATTTTTGAGGCGTTTCTTTTATAGTTTGAGGATAATTTGTGTTTTTTATTTTTTTCTCTATTTCCACACCAATGTTATTAAAATATGTATTACAATAGTTTGCCATTTCAAGAGTACTTGGAAAACTGTGATTATTTTCATTTATAATCACATGATTAGAAGACTTTGCTTGATACATTTTATAAATAGTGTTTTGTTCTTTAGTAATTTTTTTTAAAGTATATCTCTATGTTTTATAGAAGTAATCAATCCATTCCTTTTTTTTTGTGTTTTGAGTATTTCATAGGGCGTCTTAAGGTGACATTTTACAAGACTTTTTAAAAATATCTAAAAAGGAGTTCATGGCTTGTTCAGGATCCTCTGTATCTAAGACTTCTGACGAATCCTGAACTGACAAACTCTGTTTTAAGAGATTTATTATCATAAATTAGAGATTAATTAATCATATAAAAATATAAAGCTAACAGTCATTCTGTGGATGTTGTCTCTTGATATTTCAGGAACATTCTGCGGCAGAAATTTTTAATATTTCTGGAACATTTTATTATTTATTACAAGAACATTCACTGAATATCAATTGTCATAAGTTCTTCAAATGAGATTTATTTTAATAGAATACACTGGCACGAAAGAACAGACCCTATGGTACTTAAGTATCATCTTCGTAGCGCAAGTGCTACGAAAATGATATTAAAGTGCTGCAAGTTGTAATATTAGGGAAACACGTGTTTTGGGAGTTAATTCCACAGATTTGGACTCCATAAAAAGAAGTCTCATTAAAAAGAATCAAGCACCTTCAAAGTATGTTTGAGTGAAAATAATACCTAAGAGATGGACAAATCTGCGCCATGTAAAGCGTTAAAAGCTGGTATACCAATTTTTTCGCTTCAAAGAGAGCCCCAAGCTTTTGAGAAGTCGCTTTAGTTATTCTTGCCACATGATGATGCCAAGACATAATGCTTCCAACCTGCATATCTAAAAACAAACTGACGAAGACAACGGCAAAATAAGCCTAGACATAATAAGGTTTAGGGCGGCACTGGATAACGGCTGAAGTCATCTAGTCGGGCAACTTAAAGGAAGACACGAGTGTACTGTCATCAGTTAAGCCGTCAATTGGACTAGAAGTCTTGTCAATAAGGTCGTTGATATATAACAAGAAGAGGGTAGGGGAGAAAATGCATCCCTGAGCGACACCGGCGTAAATTTAAAACCTCTGCGCGATGTGTCTGTCAACGACAACCTGGATGGATCGGCTCTCGAGGAAGCTTCCAAATCAAGCAACGAGAGTTGGTGGCAAACCATAAGAATACAGTTAGTTTAAGAGGTTTTCATGCTATAACCCTTATCAAATGCCTTTGAAATATCCAGAGCTATTGCACGGGATTCACCTTATTTTTCGATATCTTTTACAAATATGCGTGACATAGTCCAACAGATCGGCAGCAGACCTGTGTTTTCGAAAATCATACTGACGGACGCTAATGATGTTCATGCATGTACTCTAGGTTTTTCTATTATCTTGGCGATTGCCGGGACTAAAGCAATCGGACGGTAATCGATGAGCACCGTCTTTTTTCCTTTTTTGGATATCTGTTGAATCCGCGAAGTTTTCAGCCTCCGGGGAAAAGACCTCTTCGGTATAACAGAGGACCTTAGGCCACTATTCTTGCATGATAAAAAAGAAATTCCTATGTTGGGAGAGATAAAACATCTGGGGGTTATCTTGGACTCCCAATTAAGGAACCAACATTTCGAGAAAGTAACTTTGCATCGGAATCAATTTTATTTACGACCAAATGCATGCATGGGCAAACCTGGGGATTACAACCCAAAATGGCACACTGAATCTGTACCAGAGTAATAGTGCAGAGTACTTATGCTCCATTAACGTAGTGGCCAAAAACCCTGCAAGTAGGAGCAAGGCTTAGGTTAAGCAAAATAAAAAGGCTCACATGTCTAGGCATAACAGGAGCCATGAAATCTACACCAACAGCATCCATGGAAGCCTTAACCTCTCACCATTACACCTGGTGATTCAAGGAGAAGCAAAGCTGGGACTGGAGAGAATCGGAAATAACAGTCAAGTTAACTTGATAGAACACCAAACGATATCAAGAATCTGTGAGGCAATCAAATGAATGGAAAGAATTAAATGAAGAAAGATGAAAAGAATGGAATGACAGTAACCGCAGACCAGACGGAGATCTTATTTGGTACACAGATGAATCCCAGATAGACAAGGGAATGGGAGCTGGAATTTTTGGAGAAAAATCTAAGCATGAAACGTCTTATCCGCTTGGAAGATATTCCACTGTTTCCCAGACAGAAATATTTGCGATACTAGAATGTGCTATAGGGAACACATTAGGAGAACCTACACTAATAAGCAAATCCTAATAATAACAGATAGCCAAACCGCCCTAAGGGCCTTATTAAGCCCTGGAGTTACATCTAAGCTGGTTTGCGAATGCCTCATCGCACTGAAAGCCTTAGGAGACCGCAACTCAGTTAGGCTTATATGAGTTCCGGGACATATATAGTTATTCCAGGAAATGAAAAAGTCGATGAAGAAGCAAGAAAAGGCTTTACGGCACCTTCCATTGGACCGTAACCTGCACCGGAAGTGGCAAGAAGAACACTCAAAGTGAGATCAGGGACTGGGTAAATAGAAAACATCAAGCTCATTAGATAGAAATGAGACAGCTGAAGAGAGAAAACACGTTTATGAACTTTAGTACAGACGAAAAAATTACTTACAATTGGGAGAAACAAACTCAAAACATAGATGTATATCAGAACGGGACACATGTCCGTTAAAGAACACCTGAACATAATTGGAGTATATAATAGAGACCTTAATTGCCGATTGTGCGAAAAGGAACCAAAAACAGTCCGACAGTACTGACAGTAAAAACAGTAAAAAAAACTGTACAGTAAAAACAGTACTTTGCAACTGTGAGGCCTTGTGCCGCAAAAGGCAACAAATATTTGGGAGAGACATACTGGACCCAGGAGTACTAGGTACCACAGCAGCAAAAGACCTATACCGGCTGGTACAGGGCAGCGAGGTGCTAAGCTGGGTAGTATAGATGTTTATCGAGGTGAGCAGAATAAGCCTTTAGGCTGAGGTGTATTTGGGCACAAAGGACGAACCCCAAAAGACAAAAAAAATTAACAGAGAAAATAGTTTGCACAACGGTGGTGTCACCACGACCGTAAACTTTTTTCACACGATTGACGGTATTCCATCAGGACCGGTGGTCTTGTTATTGTTTAAGCCTTTAAAAATCTTGGCATCGAAGAAGCCTTTCTTGGCAGAGTCGCTGGTATTTTGCCTTGTGGGTTATACGAGTTTAATGCGAACATTTGTACAATCTGACCAACCAAAGTTTTTCACATAAAGTGTGTTTTTTTTGCCATTTCTACATAAGCATTTGGCATTATTGCAAGCAAACAAACTGCCAACAGTTCCACGGCAATGCTAATTCCAACCTTTCAATGTTCTAAGTAAGAATTTTGGATGTCGGCAAGTGTCAGATTACTTGCAGAGTAGTTTACTGAAAAAATGAATTGCTAGATTTCATCGATCATGTCTGCACCTTTTTAACGGGTAAAAAATTTGATTCCTTTACGTGTTCTGTTATGATTACTTCATGGGCATGCAATGTATGTATGTTTTTACTTGGCATAGAGGAGACTGTAATTCATTGATCTGTCTACAATGCGCTTTATATTGCAACCTCCCAATAATGAAAAAGGCTGTTATATGCAAACTGAATAAATGTTTCTGCATTATGCCCTATAACCAGAAAGAGGCATGCAAAATCGAATGAATAACATACGATGCCAGTCTACATAGCAAAAAAAAATTCAGCGGAATAACATTATACCAAGAAAAGTGCACATGGTAGGCTGTGCAGTTCATCAGCTATGCTAGTGGTGGAAAAAATTAAGAAGAGGATTTTTGTTGAACTAAGGAACAACATTAGTTTATCAAACGATTGCGCTGCCCTCGAGATTTCACTCAACGAACCTTCCATCGCTGTCATCAGATTTCGACCAGAGATAAGACTTTTGTATTATCAGCAAAGAAAATAAAGTAAGCCGGCGAGTAAAAAATGATTGTTAATAAGCCTTGAGGTAAACGAACCAATAAGGGTATTTTCTCTTTAATTGAATACAAGTCCCACCTTGTGGTTGTGGTCTGACAGGTAATACCTTATCATGGAGATACTTGAATCTGAGGAGGTATGTTGGTTACTTATAATAATAATAATAATAATAATAATAATAATAATAATAATAATAATAATAATAATAGTAATAATAATAATAATAATAATAATAATATTAATAATAATAATAATAATAATAATAATAATAATAATAATAATAATAATAATAATAGTAATAATAATAATAATAATAAATGTTTTTTATTTACTGAACTCAATAATAGATACAATACATAAAAAGTTTCATTTAGAATAAAAAAAAAACATTACACGAGTAAATAAAAAGCCGGCAAATTCAGATTCCTCCACACAGCAGATTCTGCTCTTTAACACTGCTGCCAAGCATCAATATGTATAAACTAAGTCTCAAGTGTGACAATACTAAAACCTTAATTTATAAACCTGCCTATGTAACATTTATTAGTAATCCTTTTTAATACAAATAAAACACATATTTGAAACTAAACCAAAAAGCAAAATCCATGACGGACACAAGGTTCAGAAGGCTATTAATTACTGACCATCAAACAGCACTGTAAATATATGTTTTCTAACCACATTTACTGAAATATGTAAAGAGCTTAAGTCGATATTAAAAAAATTTATTTGTCTAGCAATATTGTAAGAACATGATCGTTTAAAGAATTCAGTTCTATGTTCGAGAATTTGAAGGATTTTTCTTCAAAGATTCAAATGATGAACATCGGTACTAAAAATATCTTTCGATAAAAGTATGGTGGGCAACCGTTTTTTAAAATTTTATAATAAAAACACAATAAATGCATCAATCTGCAATAAGACATATTTAGCCACTTCGGTTCACTCAACTTATGTGATACATGATTTCATCTGCAAATACCAAAAATAAGTCGAATACATGAATTTTGTAGCTTTTGTATTCTTCTTTTATCCTCATAGTCCAAGCACCAACCATAGACAACATCACAATAATTACATTGAGATAAAACTAGCGAGTCACAAAGGAGTTTTTTAATGTTTATATCCAGATATTGCCTATGAATATAAATAGACTTTAGTGCTATGTAAGCCTTTCTAAGGATTACCAGATACATGGTATTTAAATCCCAAACTTTTACATTTATCACCGATCGGTATTTTACCATCATTTATTTTAATTTTAATCTGATTCTGCATGTTACTGACAATCGCTAAGTTGCCAATAAGCAGCATATTAGATTCCAGGGGGTTATTCTTAAGCATATGTTTTAATGCTATAGGAGACACTGCACCAGATCTTCGTTAATTTTATTTTCGGCATCTATTTGGCATGGCCTAAACATTAAAACTAGCACTACTTAGTATGGGAATGAGAATCCTAAGGTCATAATAATTGTATAAAAATTAATGACTTGCTTAGAAGTATTACAGTAGTATTCACAGTAATTATATTAAAAAAAATAAAAAATGACACGCCTAAATGCTACTAAAGCCAATAAAAAACCTGTAAATTAAAATAAAAGAAACCTATTAGCGCAATTTATTAATCGACTAAGTGAAATTGATCTTTTTTTGTTACTAAAAAAACCATTAAGATGCTAATTGGCCAATTCTAATTAACAAGAAAACGGACTCAATAGCCCATTACTAAAATATCCAGCATTAATAATCTCATTTTCCATAAAACGTATAGGATTTGCACAAAGTTACACTTGGAAAATTTACGCTCTGTATGAAACGGCCTACCTAATTAAATATTGAACGCACGTAAATCGGTGCTCGGTGTTATGTTAATTGGACCTCATCTCGGCGCATAAACTAAATCAATAAGTGTTACCTACTTTTTAATATTCATTTAAATATGTTTTATTTTTTAAACCGCAACTACCGCTAAATTTTTCTTTATTACCCCTTCAAAGTTTAATGTTTTAAAAGTTGTATGCTAACATTGGTATCTGCTGAAGTTCGCTATAACATCAGCTGGTCTTGGGACGTCGACTAGTTGTGGAATTTTGGTCATATTTGCTAGTTAGTAATAATTGGAAAAATATAGAGACCTCCCAAATAATAATTTGCAGTCACCTAAATTGAGATTACTCTTATTGTCACTAGTCGCAACGTTGTTTTTAGACCAAACTTCAACCTACTGCACCTGTATAGTTATCGTATCAGTCAAATATTCGCTTTAACATTTCTGCTAAAGTGAGGCGGTGCCCTATTTTGTTGAAAAACTGTTTCCAACTCAAATTTATGAGAATTGTCTTAAGTAATCTTAAGGATCAGTGGTTCTACTGCATTTTCCAACATGTTTAAGTATAGGTCCCTTGTCAAATTTTGGTCTTTACTACACCTGAACAGGTGAATGAAAAATAAAAATAAGAAAAATAAGATTTTGAAAGGCTGACATTTTGCTACGGGTAGAAGTAATGACTTAATATTCTAGGAACATAAAACATTCGGTGGGAGCTTTCAAACGATGTATCGCATGACCTCCTTTCCATTTAAATTAATTTTTCAAAATGGCGTCCCGCCGCCATTTTGATGTGTGCTAAATTTCAAATTTTTATATAAACGCATTTAAAAGATCAGAGGGGAGAAGGGCAATTAAGAGCCGCACTGTATATGATTGAAGTATTACTATATTATTACTCGAATAATAGACTCGAACCAGAGTGCATATTTATTTGATCCTTTAACGGTAATTTCAATATTTTTAAGAACATGGGTAGGTAATAATTATCATCATCTATAACGTCAACTGATCTCTTATTCTTCCTGATATCTTTTACTTAAATATTGGGACCACTTTACCAATCCTAAAGGACTTATAACAAGCACAAAGAAGTTGTTAAATATTTATACATTCAAATTATTTCAAAATTCAGCACATAGTCTCCTTTTCATGTGCCACTATAAGATTTTTTTATATGATATAACTAAAACAATTAGCTGAGGTCAGTTGAAATCATTGCTGAGATAACATTAAACTACTAATTTTGACGACGATTGGCTGAAACGTCAGCTTATCTTTACATTTAACGTTGATTGATTATTGCAGTCTAATATCAGCTGGTAATTGGAATCCCACGTCTGGTACTTGTTGGATTTTGGTCTGATTTGGTGGACTAATTGTTCAAATAATATAATATCCAAACTTTAAGAAACACTATCTAGAAGCCAACGTTTATCTGTCGTTGTGATTCGAGTGTAAAAGTTTAACACATTCATACAAGTCATTTGTCAATGTTATGATGTCATGTACGTCGATATTAAGTAATATACATACAGACCTTTACAATGTTAACAAATTTAAATTACGTTTGCTTGGACTATTGATATAGTGCACATCGTGGTCATATGACAGTCACTCCACGGTGGCAGTTTACGTTTGGTTATTACATCCTACTACTAAGAAAATATATCCAAATGCTCCATTGGTAGGGAGGTACATATACAAGGGATTTATTTACTGCATATATGCCTACAGAAGTGTAAATAAATTTCTCATAATAATAAAAATTTATACACAATAAACCAGCTATAATATACATTGTGGCGTTTTCCTATGATAGCCGACGCAACATACCCGATTACTACTAGAGCATAATAACAAGCCAATTACTGCATTACAGTGTTTAATTGCTGCGATTTTATTTTTCGCATCTGGTCTTTGAAATAACAATTAACGATGATAAGAACAATTGAATCTGTTAAATGAGTTCGTCGGCGTTTCTGTCGGTTAGGATTGATTATATAAATAATTTAACATTGCATTAAGTTTTTTTTATAAAATTGTGCTTTATTAAAGTACGGCAGAAATTTTTACGAACTCTGAGATGAATTTCATCTGTGAACTTGAAAGAAAGAAAGAAAGAAAATGTGCTATATTACGTAAGACAACAAAATCTTGTGTACAAGCATCCTAAAAACTAAAAAATTCTAAATTCACTTTAAATTTCATACAAACATAACTTCTAAAACACTTTACCATAAAATTTACACACATTACCAAAATTAATCATAACAAAACAGATTGAGTAGCTAGGTGTCTAAACATGGCGCATTATTTCAAAAAGATCATTTTCTACCACCTAACTTAATTTTAGAATTATAATTCAAATATTTTAGAAATAAGTGCAATTTCGCTACGTCCATTTTCTACGAGCAGCTTTTGAATATATTATGGGTACTAAAACACATCAAGTATAAGGTTCAACTTGTTTATCAAAGTA